>NC_057808.1:240604749-240618511 GCF_018294505.1 Triticum aestivum | reverse complement strand
GGCAGCGGTGGGGCGGCGTGTCCCTGGCGGACTCGGGCGGCGGCGGCGTCGTGCGCGCGAGGGAGATGACGGGAGGTGGGCCGGCCTGGCTCGGCTGGGCCTCGGCCCGGTCGGGCGCGGGGGTTTTTTTTTAAATATTCTGCCGAATCTAAAAAAATCACAGAAAAATAAATAAAAATCCAAAAATGATAAAACAAGTTTTCCCCGTCTAATTAAAATAATTAGAACAAGGTGAACATTTTTTTGGCTCAAAAATGCAGTTTTGAAAACGTGCATTTTTTTAATGCAAGTAAAATTGCAAATAAAATCCGAATAAAATCCAATATATGATTTTAATATTTTTCCTCCAATATTTCAATTGTTTTGGAGAAGTCATATTTTCTCCTCTCATTTATTTTAATATGAAATATTTTTCAGAGAGAAAAATAATTAAAACCAAAAATCCTCGTTTTATTATTTGATAAAAATCAAATATGAAAAATCGGGAAAATCCCCAACTCTCTCCGAGGGTCCTTGAGTTGCTTAGGATTTATCGAGGATTTGCCAAAATGCAATAAAATATGCTATGCAATGATGATCTAATGTATAACATTCCAAATTGAAAATTTGGGATGTTACAGCCGGGACATCTCTGCTGCGGCTACGGCTTCACGGCGGGACCTCTCTAGTGCTTCCGCGGCCTTGGTCTTTGCTGCCTGGTTATATGTCCACCCTAAACTCTCCTACCGGTCATGGCGGAACGACTTGACAGGAAAGACCAGTTTTGTGGGTGATGAGGAGAAGAATTGTGAAGTAATTTTCTAGTGGGTAGTTTTTATAGCTCGGTGCTAAGTGTGAACAAATATTAGTTTGATAGGTGTGAACAGATTTGCAATTACTTATTGCGTTGTAATCTGCAATGTGACGAGAAACAAGGTCAAAATTTATTGATGGCAGAAGGTTGACCACGTGGTTGCTCGCCGTTGAGTCGGCTGTTTGCCACGTATCACACACATCTTGTTAAGTTGAACTGTTTCAGTTGTGTTCGCTAATCAAAAACAGTTCGTCTGAGTGAACCGTATGCCCTATATCACACACACCTTGATCTAGCTAACCGTTTATGTTGCACTCCCTAATAGCAAACAGTTCATCGAAGCGAACTGTATGCCGTATATCGCACACACATTGATATGGCTGCCCGTTTATGTTGTTCTGCCTCATCGCAAACAGTTCGAACGGGTTAACCGTGTGCCCTGAATCGCACACGCAGCTAAAATCCGAACCGTGTTTGATGGCTCCGCCATCGCAAACGTTTTGCACCTTTTTGATGGTTTTTTACATCCCCATTTGTGATTAATGCATCGCACATAGTTTCGTCAAAGGGTCTCTGATCGTAGTGTCGCATTAGCAGCATCCTGCAGTAGTGCATATATCATTCTGTGATCTCCAGACTTGGGCAACATAGTATGCCTCAAGATGGTGTTCATGGTGGTCAATCCAGCAAGCAGGTAGTAGACTGATCCCAACTTGTGAGTCTCGAGAGCTGCATGAGGAATAGGCTTATATATGATATCCATGGAGTTGTGATCCTTCTTGGGTTTGCCATAAACATCAAGATCATCTTCTTCTTCCTTTGGAGCATTACCGAGCTCAACCCATTCAGAGATTGATGACTGGTACCTGGTGTCGTCAGTCACCCACACTATCTTCCCATCTGGGTAGAAATGAGCAGTGGAGTAAAACTGCATAATCATCTCATCATTCCACATGGTGAGCTTCTGTCCAACAAATGTATCAACTCCATTCAGCCTGAAGCTCTCATGAACATGGGGAAAATAATCCTCATTTTCATCAGTGTATTCCCAATCAACCCACTTCATGTCACATACAATGGGCTTCTTGTCCAGCAACACTATCTCATAGAAGTCCTGTTATTCTCTGGTATGGAAACAATAGTCTTCAGCAGTCGTCATTCTTGTGGCATATGGATCTGTCTTTCTCCATTGTCTGAGACCTGCATTCTTTCTTAGCTTCATGTTCTCAGCCACTGGATGATCATTATTGTGGTCTGGAATCTTTGGCTTCAGTTTTCTGAGCACTAGTGGCTCATCATCCTCTTGAACCTCAGGCACTGGGGCCTTGTTCTTCTCTGCAGCTGATATGTTTCTAGTGGATCTGTTTGGAGCAGAAGGCTTGGGTGCAACACGTGGAGGTTCTGTCTTGGGCTTGGAGGGAGCAGCAGCAGACTTCATAGCATCACTTTTGAGTCTTGGCAGGGGGTGCAGCTAGTTCTTATTCCTCCTCCTCCTCATCTTCATCTCTCCTTGTAGATGGTTTTCCAAGCACTCTTGAAGTAGTTGTTCTAGCCCTCTTCTTCTTTCCTCCAGCAGCCTCATCATCGTCAAATTGTTTAGGAGTGAACTGCATAGTTTCTTGAGTTGAAGCTCTGGCTTTGGACATTGGAGCTCTCCCGGCAGGAGCTTTCTTTTGCAGACCTGGCTTGGTGGTGGTAGCAGCACCAACATATTCCTTCTTGACCACTTTCTTCTTGGAAGTCACTTCTTCCTCAATCACAAAATCATCATCTTCACTGTCAGAATTCCTCTTCTTCCTCTGTCTGGTAGCAGCTTTTGGCAAGTTGCTAGGAGTGCTTCTACTGCCCTCATCATAGCTGCTGCTGGGACTAGTGCCCTGACTGAGGATGTCTTGCTCATCTGACCTGTTCTGACTATCACTGGCCTCAGGCATCTCTGCAACTGACCCTGTGAATAGATGGATGTACGTAGAGTGGATGAGCATCACAAAAGAGAGCTGTTTTTTTAAATGATTCAAAATCTAAACTTTAGTTTTCTGCAGAAAGCATTTCAGAGCTACCGATTTGATAATCTCGGTGACATCGAAACACTTAACAGAGTCTAAACATGCAGTTTTGGTCAGACCGAGTTGCAGTTCGGTGACTCCAAGATGCTAGGGTTTCACTAAGAAATTGCTTTCGGTCTCACCGATCAGTACATTTTGATCAGACCGAGTTGTACTTAGTGCAATGGCCAGTGCCAATCGGTGGGACCGAAAACTTCAATTCGGTCGGTCCGAGGTGAGTTCGGCGGAAACCTAACCCTAAGATTTTGCATCAAATCTAATCTAGAGGAGTTTTTGTGTGGATAGGAAGTTTTCAATCGTGGCAAGAATACATGCATTTAATTTGTGCATTGAATCACAGAATGGAAATTGCACAAAGGGGCCGAACCATACCCTAACTTGGTGATGGCTCGCTACGGTGGCAACAGCGGAGGCGATTCCCATTGATGGCGGCAGAGACCTACGATGATGGTGCACAGGTGGAGATGGTGACGATCCGGAGACCAAGAGTGGCAGCAATATGGGGCGTGAGCTCGAGAGTTTGAAGAAATTTCCAAACGACGGGCCGCGGTATATATACTCATTAGCTGTCGGTGGCACCGAGTGGAACGGTTCGGTGGCACCAAGATGCAAAAGGTGCTTGCAGTTACTGTAACTCGGTGAGACCGAATAGTTCTAATCGGTGGCACTGAGGTGAAAACCTAGATCAACTTAGTGGTTTCGGTGGGACCGAATATGAATGTGTTGGTCTGACCGGAATTCACTAAGAGGTTTTGGAAGTCAGCCCTTGACGGATCGGTGGCTCCAACCTCATCGGAGGGTCCGAAAGGGACCTGTTCAAATTTTGTGATGTATCATGAATGGAATTTTTGAAGAGAAAAAGGATAGATAGCTAGAGGGAGTACTTAGGCATTCTTGTCCATCCATTTGGCCAATAAAAGCCAAACAATCAAAACAACAAATGGATGTCCTCGAATGGAGAAAATTATGGAACCAACATGATCACACAATAAGATGGCAAATGAAACATGTGACAAAGCATGCACATACACTCTAGTATCTATCAAGCAATTGGCGATGACTAGGTCATCTATATATGACTATATTGACCGAGGAGTCAAATGAGAACATTTGATCGTAGGTCATACTCATCGTTTAAGCACAAGTGGGGATACCACTTTTACATAAAGCATTGTTGTGTTCACATCATTAGAGTTGCTTTAGCTCAATTTTTTAGAGCAAAGCTCCCCCTAGATGTGATATCCCCCTAAGAGGGATGAACTAACCTTCGGTTTTGTCGATGATGACTTTATGTAGATGTTGAAGATGTGGATGCTCAATGTTGATGTAGATCTTTTGGAGCAATCCATTGGAGTGTTCTACTTCCAATACCTACATGGGTTAGTCCCACAAGTAACATGCAAGGATATCCATAGACATAGAGTGAAACACAAATATGATGATGTCCATGAAAGCATTAGGTTACCTTGTCCCTTGTCTTACCAACAAGAGGGGTTGTGACTCCATTAACTAGTGCAAGATATGAAAGTTGATTGCACATGCTCTTGCCAAATTGAATATGAGTGAAGTATGTTGGTGGAGTCACCCTCAAGAACACTCTAGTTCTTCTTCTTCGGGATCCACATCAACTTGATGGGAATCCTTGGAGTTGTAGTTGTACTTGATGAAGTGGAACTTGATGTGGTCTTGGGAACCCACTTGACCATGGCCTTAGGAGCTTCTTCAAATGAATCAATCTCTTCTTCACTATAAAAAAAGACACATCCGTGACATTTTGGGCCGAACGAATTTTTTTCCTGTCATGCTTATGACACTTCTATGATGATAATTGTGACAAAACCCGGTATCATCATAGATGTGGTGCGCTCCTACTTCCATGACAAAAAATCATGACAGAAAATGGGCTTTTCGTCCTGGGCGGGCCGGAGACGCAACTGCATGACATTCTTTGGGCCGTCCATGACGAAAAAAACTGTGGTAGAAGCGAGGGCGAGGAAAATATCATGGAGTTCCCGGTTATGGTGGGTGGTCAGGGGCTAAGCGATGCGCGTTTCTCTCGTACGTACGGGCGTGTGTGCGAGGCGTTGGGCTATAACTGAACCCGAGTGAGGCGTTGGGCTCTAAATGAACCCGAGCGATTGCACTGCAGGCTACACGTTACTATAACTGAGCGATCGATCGATCCCTTGCTGTTAATTGAACCCGAGTGATTCCTTCGGTACTGCTGCTAACTGAAGCCGATTGAACCCTGCTGCCTCCTTCCCTGGATGAACAGTGAGCGTTGCTGGGGGGTGGGGGTTGGATGAACAGTTCCCGGTGGGGGGTTGGATGAACAGGACCCCGTGGTAGTAGAGGCCATTGCCGCTGGATGAACAGGACCCCGATCGATCGAGCCGGTTGGGGGGTGGATGAATAGGACCCCATGGAGGGCTGGTTGAACAGTAGCCGGTGGAGGGCTGGATGAATAGTGGCCCATGGAGGGGTGGTTGAACAGGACCCCGTGGAGAGGGATGGTTGAACAGTAGCCGGTGGAGGAGCGTGCGGTGGAGGATGGATGAACAGGAGCCCGTGGATGAACAGGAGTAGGTGGAGGCTGGAGGAGGTCGACGGTGGATGAACAGTAGCCCATGGAGGCAGTCGACGGTGGATATGAACAGTATCCCGTGGAGTCCCGTTTTGCGGTACGCCACACCCCTCCCGATGAACAGGACCCCCGTTTCGACCGTAGCGCTCCAACACAAGTCCGTTTCCTCCGTTTTGCGGTACACCACACCCCTCCCGATCAACAGGACCCCGTTTTGACCAAGAGAAGTATGTTTCCTTAGCTTTGCGGTACGCCAGACCCCTCCCGATGAACATGACCCCTTTTCGACCGTGGCCGGTCGAACACAAGGCCGTTTCCTCCGTTCTACGATACGACAGGCCTCGTTTCCATCGGCTGTTCCATCCAAGTCGGTTGGCTCCCATGAACATCATGCGTTCCATTGCCTCCTGATGAACACGACGCATTCCGTTGCCTCCCCATGAACACGACGCCGACACAGTTTCTCCGTTCCGACCCAGCCATGTACATGAGCCCTGGCCGTACGTATGCGCGAGTAGGCGTTCGAGACCCCGCCCATATGTACGTATGTGGCCGTATTTTTTGGCATGTGGCTGTATGTACGTGTACACAGTTTAGACGGGATAGCCTAAACTGCTACGTGGGGGCTATACTATGACATGTGTCGCTACTTACTCGGCCATGGTTCATCGTTGCAGAGCGACCGATCGACCAGTATGTACGTACACGTACGCTTCGACCGGGTGGGTCCCAGCTGTCAGGGAGGATAATAGCGCACTTCCTTGCATGCGAAGATATAGCTGCTGGGTCCCAGCTATCAGGGGTTTTTTTTTGCCTGTAATAAGGACGCACTTCCTTGCATGCGAAGATGTAGCTGTGGGTCCCAGCAGTCAGGGGGAGAAAACATTATTTTTCAGGGTAAAAAGGATGCAGTTGCATGCATGCGTCCATGGGCGTGGTGCGTCCCCACTGTCAGTCTCTCACGTACAGTCATCTTCCGATGACTCTCATTTGTTGACCACGTTGACCACACCGTGCCGAGCGCACCAAGGCGGTGGACGACGACGTGGCCCCAGACTGGAACGACCCGGAGATGGGGAAGATGCGACAGTGGAGTCGCAGATGGAGAGGAGTGGGAAACTTGACTAGTTCGGGTGCGCGGCAGCACTGCCGCCCATGGGAGACGGGAGCAAGAACAGAGGTTGAAGAAGGAGCATGGCTATTGGATTAACATCCAACGGTCCAGCTGCTAGAATCATTTGTTGATTAACTTGACAAAGCCCTGCGTACACGTCTGCTTAGTAGGCCCACAAGTGAGCCACCAAATCTGCCGGGTCCCAGCTGTCATCGGGAGGAATAGTTTTTTTCGCATAACAAGGAGGCACTTCCTTCCGTGTGAAGATACAACCGGTGGGTCCTAGCTGTCAGGGGGAGGAAATAGCTTAAAAAGGAGGAACTTTCCTTGCGTGCGACCATGGACCTCGTGGGTCCCAGCCGTCAGGCTCTCCACGTATAGTCCTCTTCCGATGACTCTCGTTTGTTGACCACGCCGCACCGAGCGCAGCGAGGCGGTGGACAAGGCGAGGCCGTAGACTGGAACGACCCAGAGATGGGGAAGACGCGGCAGTGGAGTCACAGACGGAAAGGAGTGGGAAACTCGACTGGTTCGGGTGTGGGGTGGGCCTACACTCGGTAGAGAATAGCAGGAGGTGCGGAGTGGAGGGATGGCCTGGCCATCGGCGGGGTAGCGTTTTGCTGCGAGGCGCGCAAAACAACACCGCTGGACGCCGGAGGCTGGAGCAGGTGGTCCCGGCAGCGCTGGGGGAAGAAGACGAGAGATTGAAGAAGAATGTCGGCCGTTGGATGTAAATCCAACGCCTTGCTTAGGCTTCGACCTACTGGCCCACATGTCAGCCAGTTCATTTTTTTTAGTCCATTTGTTGGGTTGGGTGAAACAATGATGTAGCATCTATGCAGCCCGCTTATATATATGGTAGAATTTAAAGCCCATTTGCATTTTTCTCGAAATCCGCGGACTTGCTGGGCCGGGTGAAAATATCATGTTGGGTTGGACAGAGAAATGTTATAAAAACATAAATACATGATTGCACGTCTATTACTGCATTGGCCAGTAAAATCTTTGCAAGCTTATGTACGCAATCACTAGGAGTTAACTTGCCAAGTTATATATAAACAATTATTATTATTTTATGAGAACTTTCAATTTACGAAATAAAATTTCATTTTAATTTGATGAGTTAATAGGACATGGGGTATTATTATTTTTTAGGCTAGATGTGGGACAGTTGAGTTGGTTCTAGGGAAAAGTACTGGGAGAAAACTCAGAGTACATCAAAAAAGAAAGTGGGAGAAAATTCAGATATAGGATTAATGAAAACGAAAAATAAAGGAAGTGGGAAGGTCTCTAAAGTGGTTGGACGAACGACAGGTTTAACGGAACCTTATGTTATTTCTATTATATATATGTGTGTGTAATAAAATAAGATATAAATATAGGTTCAGTTTTGCATTCTTATAGAAAACATAGGTTCAGTTTTGCATCCTTATAGAAAAATAGAATTGAGCTATGCGTCGTCTTGAAAAAACAAACATAGCTTGGGCTGCTGCTGTTATAGACAAGCTAGGTTGGGAGGCCCAGAGGCCGCTTGATACCTGCTGGATCCAAAAAATGTTGAAACATGTCATGGGCTGCCCATGTTAAACAACAAAACCTAGGCCATGGACCTGGTGGGCCCGGGACTGTTAGCCTCTTGACGAGCAGTTGTCTCCCGATTCCTCTTGTTTTGCTGACCATGTTGGGAACGACAAACGGCGGCGCCGCGGCGAGAGCACCAAGCCGGAGGACGACGTTGAGACCTCGGACCGAACGAATAGGAGCGGGGGAAGACGCTGGCGGAGGGGAGTACGAGGGTTGACTTGTTCGGGTGCAGGGTGGGCCGGTGGAGCTGCTGCCGCCGAACAATGTGTGGGAGTAGAGGGATGGCCTGGCCAACACCATAGGCTATGATGGCCAACCGCTGTATAGGAAGAGGAAGAAAGATTGAACGAAATAAAGAAATACAAATGGATAGGTGGTTGGTCCCATATGTCTGTGTACTAGACCTGCTGGGTCCACCTGAGAAGGGGAATATGTTGGGAGGAAGGAGATTCAAAGCACGGCAGCGAGTGAGCTAGTTTTTTTTAAACGGACGAGTGAACTAGTTACATACATAAGAAAATAGCCACTAAAAAAGCAAACATGTTAATGGGTTCTTAAAAGAAATATTTCGGACAAAACATATAATTACGACACATAGGCTAATGCATGAAACACTCAGATGATAAAGGTGCTTAAACAGATAAAGTACAACATCTAGACCTTCTTGGCACGCTTGATCATGACGTTGCAGCTGTCCGTGTACCCGTAGGTTATGGGAAGCAGACACGCCCTCATGTCCAAGATCCGCCTGTACATGTCATAGCATGTGTATGCGTCCTTGGCCGCATAGGTTATGTAGGCTAGATTCAGAGGTACCTCCCACATGTTCAGGTCCTTGGTATCATTGTCTTCTTTCATGTTGGCGTATCAGGGGTCGATGATGGTCTCGGCGAGCTCAACCACAGAGTCCGTCTCCTGCCCATTGCCGATGATCTTGTATTGCTTCTGGATGTCGACAAGCTTGTTGCACTAGATGGCCGAATCGTTGCGTTCTTCCTTCTCTCCACCGTAGCGAAGGTGCAGTCGGCGCTGCCGATGAAACGGGCGAATGCTCCAGAAACTCTGATGGCCCTATAGCAGTGGTAGACGAGAACCTCGTCCCGCACACATACCTGGGCGACGGTGATCCACTGGTCCCTGTTAGGAGATGAATGGATGGGCACAAGGTCTAGTCCTGCGACCTTGTGCTTTCTCGTCTTGTAGGTACTGCTTGAACTCAGCGAGGCAGAGCTTCACCGAGTCTGGATCGTTGGTGTACATCACATTCAACTTGGTGCAGCCATGGGACCGAACGGGGAACTCAAAGGTGAACTCCTTGCTAAAGTCCATATCTAGCAGGCTCACCCCTCGGATCGCCATTGGAGTCTCTTCAAGTGAACAAGTGGGTAGGCGGCCGCAGTTCGTTTTTCAGCTCTTTGGGAACTGGATTCAACAGTAAACTGAGTGTGTACAGGCGACAACAGTTACTACCCCTCCCTCGCTCGCTGCACGCCCGGCAGAAGATGCACCCTCGATGCATTCAAACGTCTGAAACCTACTCCGGCCACACGTCGGTTCACGAGCGGGTCTGTATTGGTACTGTAATAACAAGTGTTAGTGGTCACTTTACTTAAATTTAATTAGCTTTAATAGAAATTTATTCTTAAAATAAGCAATGCATTGGCTCGTTCTATCAGTGCCATAGGATCAACATGCACAACAATTAGAATTATTATTCTCAGGACGCACACGATCAACACATTTGTCGCACTTTCACACAGATAATACTACCAAGTTTGAACTATTTGTTATGGTTGTTGTCCTCTGCATCATCATGCCGTGTTTCCCAGCTTGCAAGATTCAGAACCAACAAATAAGATCCAAATAATAAGTACAACAAAGATGCCTACACATCTCATTGATTCCCAACTTGCAAGATTCAGAACCAACAAATAAGATTCAAATAATAAGTACAACAAAGATGCCTACACATCTCATTGATTCCCAGCTTGCAAGATTCAGAACCAACCCATTAGAGCCTTCTGATAAAGTGAATATCAGGATTGAATCCATCTTGGCTAGCCGTGCCATACAACCCAAGAACTTGGCGAATGCTCTTGACCGTCACAACATCTGTAGTTGAGTATTCCTGTTTACACAGGATAAATAAGAAGAGCATGATTACTATAATAATGGCACTCCTTGAACTCAACCTGCAGCTCCACTCGGATGAGGCCAGCCTAGAGTTCCATGATTCAATTCATGTGCCTTTTTCTGCAGTTCACCTGAAATGAAGCAAAGATTGCATCATTCAGCTAGCAAGAAGTACTTGCTCTCGTGAGCTGGCAGGTTCTTCTTTAGTAGTTGCACTAAAATTGAGGAACATTAAGGTTGGATGTCCGGCTCATGTAAGGTGCAACTATAATTTGCTTATCCTTTTGTGCAGTTCCACTAAAATAAAGTGCCATTGTGGTGACAGTGACGGCCCATCTTGCAAATGCTAATAAAATGTTGCACGAGATTACCAGCAGAATTTGACGGAGATTTTGGAAAATCCAATCACCATTTTGTGCAGTTCCACCAAATTTGAGAGATGTTGCCCACGTGACATTTTAGTTGAACTGCACAAGACACTCATTCCAAAAAAAGTGTTTTGTGCAGTTCACCAAAAGGTCGCAATAGCAACAAGGTGAAATGGATATCCCTATCTGCATAAAAATATAGAAAGTAAACAATTGCTGGTCAATAAGAATATACGAAACATACATGAAATGAAAAGAAGCATCTTAATTATGTTCATGGAAATCACGCAAGGACAGTAGAAATTTTAAAACGTCAGCAGTGCTTCATATTACCGGAAGCATACGATCAACAATGACATTCGTCAAATATGGGATTACTTTAATGGTGGCATTGCTTGTTTACCAGATACAGTAAATCAACAGCAGCTAAAGAGTTGGTTTAAGGGCATGGGACCGTGGGGACACCAGGACACTCAGCAGCGTAAATGAGCAACTTACTTATCGTACTGGGGAAAACAGCAGGAGTACCATTTGTAACACAGTTTAATTGCATCATATCACTGGAGGCATTAGATTAACAATAACACTGGTTAGACATGTCCTTAAGGTAACAGTGTGATCGCTTCATTTTACATGCGCCCTTACATTAACAACATGAAAAGGTTGGTATAAGGACATCCGACAGTGGACGCATCAGCACAACGTACCTACAAGGAGGCATAAAGTGGTGATGCCGAGTTTGTTCATGCTCTGTGAGGGCAGCAAATCTAATTTTGGAGACCTTTTACTATGAGAGGGCAGCTAATCCTGGAGACCTTTTACTATGTGAGGGCAACAAATCTAATCCTGGACATACTCTGTTGACTTGTCCACCAGCCGCCACTTTCTATCATTTTTTCAACCAATAATAGATCTGTTCCTTATGCAGTTTGTACTGTGTTTTCCCATTATTTCCCTTTTCAACCAAGAGACCGGTTGGGTATCCGGTCTCTACTACTTTCACCCTATTATTTCTTCTTTGAATCAAGTCCTAGATTCATGCTACAACTTCCCCCCTTTCTTCGTTGTTTGAACCAAGTCCTAGATTCGAATGCATGAAGTAGCTTTACCTCTAATAATACTAAAAATTTAGGTGGCTTTGGAAGAGCTGATGGGAGTAGAAAAAGATGCACATGCAGACACGTGGGGAGCTAGGGCATTAGAGCAAGGCCGCTTTCAAAGAACTTATATCTGAGGGTCGTCGGGATGTCGGCAGCGACAGGTAGGATCTACGCACAATACGACAGGGAGGAAGAAGGGTCGGAGGACCTCCCGAGCCGGTGCTGTGTCGGAGAGAACGACACGGGCAGGGGATCGAGCCCCTCCGGCAGCTGTGGGTTTCTCCTCACCGGCGATGACCACGTGAACGATGCACCTAGTCCTCTACACACACCGGCCGAAGGGATCCGGCCGGATCTGCGACCAGCGGTGAGCAGAGAGAAAATGTCGCTATCGCTGTCTTGTTTAGATCTGGAGAGGATGAGCGAATGAAGAGAGCAACACTAGTAAAGCAAGCGCTCAGGCCCCTACGTACATATATAGTGGAGTGATTATCTTTTTCTCTCCACAACAAGCATTTCAATTTGTGTACATGGCATTAAAGAAAAGAAACTCTCTATTTAAGGTGACTAACTGTACGACTCCTACTTACTACTAGTAGTAGTATTGTTCACTTGTGCTCCCCGGCCCTCCATTCATTGAACAACCCCACCGGTGAATAAACATACAGTACTAGTATTTATATAGAACGAACAAGCTCGAACTATTTTTGCGTAGTTAAAAGTTGAGGGCGGGGCTTTTCCCAGGCAGTACGCGCGACAGTTTTCGCGTAGGCGGTTTGACAGAGAGTCGAGGAGGGTGAGGGAGTAGCGGATTCAACTTATTTACTGCTGGAAAGGCCAGGCTGTGCGATTTGACGGCGTGTTACTGCTGGAAAGACTTGTAATATGACTACTCACTATAGTCATGAATTACTGGCGGTACGACCGGGGTGATGCCCCCCCTTCCGTTCCGCACTCTAATCTGGTGCATGACACGTCGACCCGGATGCTGGCTCTCCCACATGTCGGTGAAGTACGTAGTAGAAAGAAGGAGCAAAGAATCATGCGGTATATACTAGTAGTACTACTACTCACGTCGGAGGAGTGCGAACCACGGCAGCCCAGTGAACCAGCAGTAGAAAACAATGTGGTGATATGGCCATAAAAAACAATGTGCTACGGTCCAGACTATAGCATGTACAGTACTACTCCTCTTTGTTTGGATCCCTGAGTTAGAGCTAGTTTGGGTTGAAATAGCCTCAGATTATCCAAACAGGAGGGGTTAGTTTGAGCTAGTTGCTCTAACCCAGCTAAAAAAACTAGCCAGGTGGAGAGGTTCTAATTGGGTTAGTTCTCCTCGGGTAAAAGAGAACTAAAAAAACCTCCCCTTCCTGCACCAGATTGCTCCCTCCCCCTCTCGCACGACTCCTCTCTGTTCCCCATCGGGCCGCCCGCCCAAGCGCCGCTCCGCCGCTTGCCCTCTCTCTCCTCCGCCTGCCCTCTCCCTCCAGCCTCCGCCGCCCTCCTCCGGCTGCCCTCTCCCTCCGGCCTTCGAAGCACGCCCCGCTCCCCCTTCACCGGTCGTTTTTCTCCCTCTGTTGTGCGCGGCGGTGGCGCATCTACCACGGAGGTCGTGAGAGGGGTGAGTTTGTTCGTTCATTCTCTGTATCACAGCCATATCATTGATCTTGCTCGCTCTTGTGCTAATTATGATTTGGAAAAGTAGATCCTGATTAAACTTGGTATAGATTTTTGGTACATGCATGGAATTTTTTGATGCTGCTTGAGGAGGTAAGAAATCTTTCTAGAGGCCCAAAGATTCAGTTCACCTTTCTAGGTATTTTAGTTTCAGGCTTGCATTATTTCTAGAGGCCCAAAGATTCAGTTCACCTTTCCAGGTATTTCAGTTTTAGGCTTGCATTATTTCTAGAGGCCCAAAGATTCAGTTCACCTTTCTAGGTATTTCAGTTTCAGGCTTGCATTATTTCTAGAGGCCCAAAGAATCAGTTCACCTTTCTAGGTATTTCAGTTTCAGGCTTGC
>NC_057808.1:240594691-240604523 GCF_018294505.1 Triticum aestivum | reverse complement strand
CATTGATCTTGCTCGCTCTTGTGCTAATTATGATTTGGAAAAGTAGATCCTGATTAAACTTGGTATAGATTTTTGGTACATGCATGGAATTTTTTGATGCTGCTTGAGGAGGTAAGAAATCTTTCTAGAGGCCCAAAGATTCAGTTCACCTTTCTAGGTATTTTAGTTTCAGGCTTGCATTATTTCTAGAGGCCCAAAGATTCAGTTCACCTTTCTAGGTATTTCAGTTTCAGGCTTGCATTATTTCTAGAGGCCCAAAGAATCAGTTCACCTTTCTAGGTATTTCAGTTTCAGGCTTGCATTATTTCTAGAGGCCCAAAGATTCAGTTCACCTTTCAAGGTATTTCAGTTCCAGGGTTGCATTATTTCTAGAGGCCCAAAGATTCAGTTCACCTTTCTAGGTATTTCAATTTCAGGCTTGCATTATTTCTAGAGGCCCAAAGATTCGGTTCGCAGTCGTCGACAAGTGGCCCTGCTACCCATGCCTGTGTCGACCTCAACTCACAAGCGCCGGCGTCGGAGGGGTTTCTAGGGCTTGGGCTCGAGCGATGATGACGAGCTCCTCCCTGGGTGCGTGAGGGGCTTCGGGCTCCCTCCCTATCGTGAATGACTTCCGTGATGAGTTAGCACATGCTTTGTTTCATGGAGTGTATTTTTTTGTGAAGCTTGATTGCCGACTTGTATGTTTAAGTGGGATATCTCATTTGTATGGACAAAGTAAAATTTATCATGTTTTCAATGCTTGATTTGTAAAGATGGTTCGTTTATGTCAATTGTGAGCGGGAGGAGGCCACACAAGAGCCGGCCGCACCAAATCCGGCAGGAAATAGGGTCCAAAGTAGTTAAATGATTGAGAAAGAACATTTATTGTCAATCTAACCCTGCCATCCATGCACCTCTTTGGTTTAGAGTTAGTTCAGGGTTAGAATCTAACTCTAACCTCTAACTGAGTTAGAGTTCTCCTCGTCTCGGTTCATCGCCATCATACTTTCCCCATTCCTGTGTTTTCAGTATCCTGCGAATCAAAGAGGCCCTTAGACTGGTTTAGGTTCAGTCGTTTTTTATAAACGTGTTATGTCCAAAATTTAATGAACGTGCTCCGGTTTCTATGAAAATAATCCAGTTTCATGTAGTAACTCATTTATTTATTTATTCTTCTGCGGGGGGTTTGCATGTAATTCGTGAGGTCTGAAATGTAAAGTACCCCGGCATATGCTCCGATTCGTGCATGCACTACGACCCAGATGCTCTATGTCCCACATGTCGGCGGAAGGGAGCACGTGGAAATAGCCTAGGAGTACATATAGGAGGATAAATGCATGAAAAAATATGTACGGTGAAGTGTAGCTGCGGTTCGAAAAGGAGACCTAAAGTGATGACAGGTATAGGTCGCACGCACCCAACTAGTGGTACTAGACATACGGCTACTTTTTCCCTAAAAAAAAGAGGCACGAGTGCTCAGTACTCCTATTCTATCAACACGAGTCCCATCTGACAACAGCGTCCGTGCTACAGCTAGCTCTTCTCCCTCGTTTCGTCTTCTAATTCTAAGCTCAGCCGACGCCCGGTGGGCGGGGTGGGGATTTGGCGATGGTCGGTTTGCTCAACTGCGGCCCCACCTCACAGTGAAAACGTTACGACTGGAATAAAAATGCCAAATACTCCCTCCGTTCCTAAATATAAGCCTTTTTAGATATTTGAAATGGAATACAACATACGGATGTATGTAGACTTATTTTAGAGTGTAGATTCACTCATTTTGCTCCGTATGTAGTCACTTGCTGGAATCTCTAGAAAGACTTATATTTGGGAATGAAGGGAGTACTATACTAATAAAACATTAAGGCCACGAGGCGATGCAGTGCTGGTTACAGGAGGCAAGAAGAAGAGATGCATCCATCAACGACGTCCACCTCCTCGACTCAGGCGCCGGCCCACCGAACGGCGGCTAAGTATCAGCGGCTTTCATGGCCAGGTCGACGTGCTTGTGAACAACGGCGTCCAATGATTCCAGCCGCTGGAAGAAGGCCAATGTCTTTCTGTCCTCGCTGGCCTTGTAGTGGCCTATGTAGACGATCTCCTCGTAGACGTGGATGTGCAGGTCGACAGTTTCTTGCATGGCGAGGCGCTGCACGGCGAGCACGGCCTCGAGGTGCACATTCTTTGTCGCGACCTCCGGCACCTGCAGGGCCACCAGGGCTTGAAAGAGTTCGTCACCATGGAGGCCGATGAGGGTGGCAGGCAATGAGGAGCCTAGGCGCGCGGGCTGGAGCAGTGCGCAAGGTCGTCCGTGCGCTTCTTGACGGCGATGAACTTGCCGATGGAGTTGACCATCATGTTGTCCATGCGAGAGGCGAAGCTGGCGTCGGCAAGGGCTACGACGCCGGCGGTCGCCAGCACCGTCTAGAAACGCTGCACGGTGCGGGGCTGCAGGCCTGCGCCTTGGATGATTTGGCACAGCCGACTACCGCTCGCGTCCACCGCCTCCTTAGGTGCTTGAGGCTTCTGGTCACTTGGTCTTGGATTGGAGTGAGCAGGGTTGCGCAGAGAGTAGCAGTAGATGGATTGGAGAGGTGGGGCGCCTTTATATGAGAGTCCAAACTCTGTTGCATTCACATCGTGTTGGCTCTATCCTACTTCTCCAATTAATTCCCTCTGCATGTAATTGAGGATGCATCATTGACCGTTCAACATCTCGGGAACCGCTACCTGTTGGGGAACGTAGTAATTTCAAAAAAATTCCTACGCACAGGCAAGATCATGGTGATGCATAGCAACGAGAGGGGAGAGTGTTGTCCACGTACCCTCGTAGACCGTAAGCGGAAGCGTTATGAGAACGCAGTTGATGTAGTCGTACGTCTTCACGATCCGACCGATCCAAGTACCGAACGCACGGCACCTCCGAGTTCAGCACACGTTCAGCTCAGTGATGTCCCACGAACACCAATCCAGCAGAGCTTCGAGGGAGAGTTCCGTCAGCACGACGGCGTGATGATGGTGATGATGATGCTACCGACGCACCGCTACGATATGACCGAGGTGGATTATGGTGGAGGGGGGCACCGCACACGGCTAAAAGATCAACTGATCAACTTGTGTGTCTATGGGGTGCCCCCTTCCCCCGTATATAAAGGAGTGGAGGAGGGGGAGGGGCCGGTCCTCCTAGGCACGCCCCAAGGGGAGTCCTACTCCCACCGGGAGTAGGACTCCAACCCTTCCAAGAGTAGGAGTAGGAAGAGGGAAGGAGGAGAGAGGGGGAAGGAAAGGGGGGCGCCGCCCCCCTCCTTGTCCAATTCGGACTAGAAGGGGAGGGGGCGTGCGGCCTGCCCTGGCCGCCCCTCCTCTTCTCCACTAAGGCCCAATAGGCCCATTACACTCCCCGGGGGGTTCCGGCAACTCCCCGGTACTCCGGTATTTGTCCGAACTTGCCCGGAACCCTTCCGAAGTCCAAACATAGTCATCCAATATATCTATATTTATGTCTCGACCATTTCGAGACTCCTCGTTATGTCCGTGATATCCGGGACTCCGAACTACCTTCGGTACATCAAAACATATAAACTCATATTACCGATCGTCACCGAACGTTAAGCGTGCGGACCCTACAGGTTCGAGAACTATGTAGACATGACCGAGACTCGTTTCCGGTCAATAACCAATAGCGAAACCTGGATGCTCATATTGGCTCCTACATATTCTATGAAGATCTTTATCGGTTAAACCGCATAACAACATACGCTGTTCCCTTTGCCATCGGTATGTTACTTGCCCAAGATTCGATCGTCGGTATCTCAATAGCTAGTTCAATCTCGTTACTGGCAAGTCTCTTTACTTGTTCTGTAATACATCATCCCGCAACTAACTCATTAGTTGCATTGCTTGCAAGGCTTATAGTGATGTGCATTACCGAGAGGGCCCAGAGATACCTCTCTGACAGTCGGAGTGACAAATCCTAATCTTGATCTATGCCAACTCAACAAGTACCATCGGAGACACCTGTAGAGCACCTTTATAATCACCCAATTACGTTGTGATGTTTGGTAGCACACAAAGTGTTCCTCCGGTATTCGGGAGTTGCATAATCTCATAGTCATAGGAACATGTATAAGTCACCAAGAAAGCAATAGCAATATACTAAACGATCAAATGCTAAGCTAACGGAATGTGTCAAGTCAATCACGTCATTCTCGAATGATGTGATCCCGTTAATCAAATGACAACTCATGTCTATGGCTAGGAAACTTAACCATCTTTGATTCAATGAGCTAGTCTAGTAGAGGCATACTAGTGACTAATAAACATTTAGCATGATATAAGGAAATATAAATAACAACTTTATTATTGCCTCTAGGGCATATTTCCTTCAGTCTCCCACTTGCACTAGAGTCAATAATCTAGTTCACATCGCCATGTGATTTAACTCCAATAGTTCACATCACCATGTGATTAATATCCATAGTTCACATCGCCATGTGGCCAACACTCAAAGGGTTTACTAGAGTCAGTAATCTAGTTCACTCGCCATGTGATTAACACCCAAAGAGTACTAAGGTGTGATCATGTTTTGCTTGTGAGAGAAGTTTAGTCAACGGGTCTGCCAAATTCAGATCCGTATGTATTTTGCAAATTTCTATGTCTACAATGCTCTCCACGGAGCTACTTTTAGCTAATTGCTCCCACTTTTAATATGTATCCAGATTGAGACTTAGAGTCATCTGGATCAGTGTCAAAACTTGCATTGACGTAAGCCTTTACAACGAACCTTTTGTCACCTCCATAATCGAGAAATATATCCTTATTCCACTAAGGATAACTTTGACCGCTGTTCAGTGATCTACTCCTAGATCACTATTGTACTCCCTTGCCAAACTCAGTGTAGGGTATACAATAGATCTGGTACACAGCATGGCATACTTTATAGAACCTATGGCTGAGGCATAGGGAATGACTTTCATTCTCTTTCTATCTTCTGTCGTGGTCGGGTTTTGAGTCTTACTCAATTTCACACCTTGTAACACAAGCAAGAACTCTTTCTTTGACTGTTCCATTTTGAACTACTTCAAAATCATGTCAAGGTATGTACTCATTGAAAAACTTATCAAGCGTCTTGATCTATCTCTATAGATCTTGATGCTCAATATGCAAGCAGCTTCACCGATGTCTTTCTTTGAAAAAACTCCTTTCGAATACTCCTTTATGCTTTCCAGAAAATTCTACATTATTTCCGATCAACAATATGTCATTCACATATATTTATCAGAAATGATGTAGTGCTCCCACTCACTTTCTTGTAAATACAGACTTCACCGCAAGTCTGTATAAAACTATATGCTTTGATCAATTCATCAAAGCATATATTCCAACTCCGAGATGCTTGCACCAGTCCATAGATGGATCGTTGGAGCTTGCACATTTTGTTAGCACCTTTAGGATCGACAAAACCTTCTGCTTGCATCATATACAACTCTTCTTTAAGAAATCCATTAAGGAATGTAGTTTTGACATCCATTTGCCAGATTTCATAAAATGTGGCAATTTGCTAACATGATTCGGACAGACTTAAGCATCACTACGAGTGAGAAAATCTCATCATAGTCAACACCTTGAACTTTGTCAAAAACCTTTTTCAACAAGTCTAGCTTTGTAGATAGTAACACTACTATCAGCGTCTGTCTTCCTTTTGAAGATCCATTTATTTTCTATGGCTTGCCGATCATCGGGCAAGTCAACCAAAGTCCACACTTTGTTCTCATACATGGATCCCATCTCAGATTTCATGGCCTCAAGCCATTTCACGGAATCTGGGCTCATCATCGCTTCCTCATAGTTCGTAGGTTCGTCATGGTCAAGTAACATGACCTCCTGAATAGGATTACCGGACCACTCTGGTGCGGATCTCACTCTGGTTGACCTACGAGGTTCGGTAGTAACTTGATTTGAAGTTACATGATCATCATCATTAGCTTCCTCACTAATTGGTGCAGGAGTCACAGGAACAAATTTATATGATGAACTCTTTCCAATAAGGGAGCATGTATAGTTACCTCATCAAGTTCTACTTTCCTCCCACTCACTTCTTTTGAGAGAAACTCCTTCTCTAGAAAGGATCCATTCTTAGCAACGAATATCTTGCCTTCGGATCTGTGATAGAAGGTGTACCCAACTGTCTCCTTTGGGTATCCTATGAAGACACATTTCTCCGATTTGGGTTTGAGCTTATCAGGATGAAAACTTTTTCACATAAGCATCGCAACCCCAAACTTTAAGAAACGACAACTTTGGTTTCTTGCCAAACCACAGTTCATATGGTGTCATCTCAATGGATTTAGATGGTGCCCTATTTAATGTGAATGCTGCTGTCTCTAATGCATAACCCCAAAACGATAGTGGTAAATCGGTAAGAGACATCATAGATTGCACCATATCTAATAAAGTACGGTTACGATGTTCGGACACACCATTACGCTGTGGTGTTCCAGGTGGCGTGAGTTGCGAAACTATTCCGCATTGTTTGAAATGAAGACCAAACTCGTAACTCAAATATTCTCCTCCACAATCAGATTGTAGAAACTTTATTTTCTTGTTACAATGATTTTCCACTTCACTCTGAAATTATATGAACTTTTCAAATGTTTCAGACTTATGTTTCATCAAGTAGATATACCCATATCTGCTCAAATCATCTGTGAAGGTCAGAAAATAACGATACCCGCCGCGAGCCTCAACACTCATCAGATCGCATACATCAATATGTATTATTTCCAATAAGTCAGTTGCTCGCTCCATTGTTCCGGAGAACGGAGTCTTAGTCATCTTGCCCATAAGGCATGGTTCGCAAGCATCAAGTGATTCCAAAATCCCATCAGCATGGAGTTTCTTTATGCACTTTACACCAATATGACCTAAACGGCAGTGCCACAAATAAGTTGCACTATCATTATTAACTTTGCATCTTTTGGCTTCAATATTATGAATATGTGTATCACTACGATCGAGATCCAACAAACCATTTTCATTGGGTGTATGACCATAGAAGGTTTTATTCATGTAAACAGAACAACAATTATTCTCTAACTTAAATGAATAACCGTATTGCAATAAACATGATCAAATCATATTCATGCTCAACGCAAACACAAAATAACACTTATTTAGGTTCAACACTAATCCCGAAAGTATAGGGAGTGTGCGATGATGATCATATCAATCTTGGAACTACTTCCAACACACATCGTCACCTCGCCCTTAACTAGTTTCTGTTCATTCTGCAACTCCCATTTCGAGTTACTACTCTTAGCAACTGAACCAGTATCAAATGCCAAGGGGTTGCTATAAACACTAGTAAAGTACACATCAATAACATGTATATCCAATATACCTTTGCTCACTTTGCCATCCTTCTTATCCGCCAAGTATCTAGGGCAGTTCCACTTCTAGTGACCATTTCCTTTGCAGTAGAAGCACTCAGTTTCAGGCTTGGGTCTAGCTTTGGGCTTCTTCACGGGAGCAGCAACTTGCTTGCCGTTCTTTTTGAAGTTCCCCTTCTTCCCTTTGCCCTTTTCTTGAAACTAGTGGTCTTGTCAACCATCAACACTTGATGCTATTCTTGATTTATACCTTCATCGATTTCAGCATCACGAAGAGCTTGGGAATTGTTTCCATTATCCCTTGCATATTATAGTTCATCACGAAGTTCTAGTAACTTGGTGATAGTGACTAGAGAACTCTATCAGTCACTATCTTATCTGGAAGATTAACTCCTACTTGATTCAAGTGATTGTAGTACTCAGACATTCTGAGCACATGCTCACTAGCTGAGCTATTCTCCTCCATCTTGTAGGCAAAGTACTTGTCAAAGGTCTCATACCTTTCGACATGGGCATGAGTCTGAAATACTAATTTCAACTCTTGGAACATCTCATATGCTCCGTGGCGTTTCAAAAAACGTCTTTCAAGCCCCGATTCTAAGCCATAAAGCATGGTGCACTAAACTATCAAGTAGTCATCATCTCAAGCTTGCCAAATGTTCATAGCGTTTGCATTTGCTCCTGCAATCGGTCTGTCACCTAGCGGTGCATCAAGGACATAATTCTTCTGTGCAGCAATGAGGATAATCCTCAGATCATGGATCCAATCCGCATCATTGCTACTAACATCTTTCAACTTAATTTTCTCTAGGAACAAATCAAAAATAAAACAGGGGAGCTAAACGCGAGCTATTGATCTACAACATAGATATGCTAATACTACCAGGACTAAGTTCATGATAAATTAAAGTTCAATTAATCATATTACTTAAGAAATCCCACTTAGATAGACATCCCTCTAATCATCTAAGTGATCACGTGATCCATATCAACTAAACCATGTCCGATCATCACATGAGATGGAGTAGTTTTCAATGGTGAACATCACTATGTTGATCATATCTTCTATATGATTCACGCTCGACCTTTCGGTCTCCAGTGTTCCGAGGCCATATCTGCATATGCTAGGCTCGTCAAGTTTAACCCGAGTATTCTGCGTGTGCAAAACTGGCTTGCACCCGTTGTATGTGAACGTAGAGCTTATCACACCCGATCATCACGTGGTGTCTCGGCATGAAGAACTGTCGCAACGGTGCATACTCTGGGAGAACACTTGTACCTTGAAATTTAGTGAGAGATAATCTTATAATGCTACCGTCGATTTAAGAAAAATCAGATGCATAAAAGATAAACATCACATACAATCAATATAAGTGATATGATATGGCCATCATCATCTTGTGCCTTTGATCTCCATCTCCAAAGCACCGTCATGATCACCATCATCACCGGCGCGACACCTTGATCTCCATCGTAGCATCGTTGTCGTCTCGCCAACTATTGCTTCTATGACTATCGCTACCGCTTAGTGATAAAGTAAAGCAATTACATGGCGATTGCATTTCATACAATAAAGCGACAACCATATGGCTCCTGCCAGTTGCCGATGACTCGGTTACAAAACATGATCATCTCATACAATAAAATTTAGCATCATGTCTTGACCATATCTGTAACATCCCAAATTTTCAATTTGGAATGTTATACATTAGATCATCATTGCATAGCATATTTTATTGCATTTTGGCAAATCCTTGAAAATCCTAAGCAACTCAAGGACCCTCGGAGAGAGTTGGGGATTTTTCCCGGTTTTCATATTTGATTTTTATCAAATAATAAAACGAGGATTTTTGGTTTTAATTACTTTTCTCTCCGAAAAATATTTCATATTAAAATAAATGAGAGGAGAAAATATGACTTCTCCACCATAATTGAAATATTGAAGGAAAATATTAAAATCAAATATTTGATTTTATTCGGATTTTATTTGCAATTTTAATTGCATTAAAAAATTGCACGTTTTCAAAACTGCATTTCTGGGCCAAGAAAATGTTCACGTCATTCTAATTATTTTAATTAGACGGTGAAAATTTGTTTTGGCATTTTTGGATTTTTATTTATTTTTCTAAGATTTTTTTAGTTCAGCGGAATATTATATAAAAAAATCCCGAGCGCGCCGATTGGGCCGAAGCCCAGCCGACGGCCCTACTCCCCGCGCGGTCCAGCCCAGCCGCTGTCGTCTCCCACCTGGAGACGGAGCCGCCGCCCGACTCCCGCACGGCTACGACGCCGCCGCCGTCGCCCCCTTCCCCAAGGCAGCACCCCCCTCCTTATATACCCCGGCCCCGCCGCCCTCTCTCCTCACCCCGCCGCCCCAACCCGCACCCGTCCCCGCCGCCAGGAGCGCCCGCCGCCGCATCGGAGTCCGTACGCCGCCGCCGAAGCCCCGTCTTGCCGCCCCGACG
>NC_057808.1:240583410-240594220 GCF_018294505.1 Triticum aestivum | reverse complement strand
GCCGCCCCGACGCCGCCCCTCGCCGCACCCCCCCCCCGAGCCCCGCCGGAGCCCGTCTCGAGCCCCGCCGGAGTTGCCCGACGAGGTAGCCGAGGCGCCGCCGCCGAGCCGGGTTTTTTCAAAAAAACCGTTCGGTTTATTTTTTTCGAAACCCTAGTTTTTTTTAAATAGATCGGTTTATTTTTTTGGTTTAGTTAATTAGTGAACGTTCACCGATCCATTCATTTTAACGAACGTGTTCGTCGGTTTGTCGCAGCTAGCGAACGTCCGTTCGTTTAACTGTTCGTCAGTTTTCTTTTTCGTCGGTTTTTCCGCGATTATTCCAGATCGCGATTTCTGATCAGATTTTCGTTCTGGTTTATCTTTTCGCTCGTTTATCGGAATCAGGCGATTCAAGCGCGTAGACTTTCGTCTCGAAATTCTCTTTCCGTTTAACCTACTCAAACAAATTTTTGCTACTGTAAAATTTAACCTAGATCCAGATTAGTAAATGAAGCTTGTTTCTTTCGCCGTTTGATTTTTGTTGCTTCGTTCGATTTGTTTCTTTTTGCAAACCGGATTTCTTAAGTTGAACTTTCTGGTTAGATCTTTTATTTGAGTTTTACCTGTGCATTTGATGAGTGCTTATTGTATGCTTATTTGTTTGCGATAGAGTACCCGGAGTGCGCCGCTTGCTACTTCGAATCTCTAAGTTTCACGGATCATCAGCAAGGCAAGTAACACTTTGATCATACCTCTTTTACTACTCAGTTTTATTGCATTAGACAAATCCTCAAACATTGCATGGTTAGGATCTAATTAAATTGTGGGTATTGGGAAGTAGTTGAGGTAGTACCTATTACCTGTTTTATTATCAAACCCTTGGGAGTTACTTCTACGTTTGCTTATATTGCTATGCTATGCTAGTAGAGGCGGATTGGGTTTGAGTGTATCCATGATAGATGTGAGATGGTTAATATATGGTTAAACTTAAGGTGGCAAGTAAAACTCACATCTGGGTGGATTGAGGTACCTGGGTATTCCAGGATTGCCTGTTTTTCTAAGGACCGCCGCCCAGGCTCAAAAGGATCATGAGATTATTCATTCTAGAAACTTCCGTGTGCAGCCACAAGCTATTATGGGCTCTAGCATAGTTGATTAAGTTGTGTGAGCTCTTGAAGAGGTAGACTAGCAGATGTAGGGGTTGGAGGTGGTACTGTCTACCCGGAGTAGAGAGTTAACGCTTCTGAAAGATTGTGTCTCGGTCATCCGTTTCTCAAATATCATGTAGTGCGAGAATCAAGCGGAGGCGATCGAGTCTTGTGGGGAAAAGTGCACAAACCTCTGCAGAGTGTACAATCTAATCATGGTTAGCCGTGTCCCCGGTTATGGACATCTTGAGTATCTAGTACTTGGATTATCATGTGAATCTCATCACCATGTTACTTTAATTAATTTTGTTGGGTTAATGATGATACTTAATGGGGATTGAGAATGCTGTCAACCATTCTCAATGTTTAACAACCACCATGATAGTTAAATAAACTTTATTCCTTTGCAGTAGGGAAAAATTGGCTTTTCGCAAAACTGTAACCATAGAGCCTTCTACCAGCCATATATGCATGTAGTATAGCATTATTTTGTTCATTACTCTCTATGTGTTACATTGCCAGCATATTCCATGTGCCGACCCGTTTCGGGCTGCAACGTTTCATGTTGCAGACTTTTCAGACGACGAGTAAGGTGCCTTAGGTCATGGTCTTATACTCAGTGATGCCGTTGGAGTTGATGGACTCACTTATCTTCCAAGTCTTCCGCTGTTATCGTATTTAGATGGCCTTAAGCCATATTTATCATACTTGTTCTCTTTTGAGATACTCGTTGTAATAAGTGTGTGATTGCTACTCTGTTATAAATCCTCCATTTGTACTGTGCGTGTCAGCATTACTGATCCAGGGATGACACTGGTGCACAGCAGCACAGACTGTTTGAGGTCTGGTCGCTACAAAGGTGGTATCAGAGCACACGCTGACTGTAGGACACGACCACTAAGCTTAAACCCTAGAACACTACTCTCTTCTCATTTCTGACTCCTCTCCACTTTCTACTCTTTTAGGAATGGCGGATGCAAGGAACAAGTTCATGCAACCGGATGAAGAGACACCTTTTGGACGACACTTGAAGGAAGTCACTAAGTACCTGAACATCGGAATACCAAGCTTCACCAGAACCTACAACGCCACACTACTAGAAGAGGAGCGCTAGAAGATTCAAGTTCAAGTTCCAGGAAGGACGTTCATGCCAGTCACTGAACCTATAGAGTTTTCCTTTGATGCACCAACCTGGAGTTTAGGGAAGAGCATGGCAGCCCACATCTCTATGGGACGCATTGGAGAAGTCTACCGCAAGGAGCTTAAGGATACTATTTATCAGATTTGTGGACGCCGAGATGAGCAATGGGAGATGATCAACACCAAGAAGGATGGATCAATTGCAGCTTTCATCCAGGAGCAAAACCAACACATTTTTCGCCAGGAGAACCAAATGTGCGCAGACATGATAGAACTGAAGAAGGCATTGACCAAGATCATGGAGTTGGAGGAAGAACTCAAGGCTACACGCGAGGATTATATGGAGGAAATCGTCACACTAGTGAGGAAGAACGGCAATCTGATACAGAAGATCGGAGTTTTCATGGGAGACCCAGCACCTGGAGGACAAGACGACGATTCTACTTGCCCGGATAACTACATCATCATCGACGACACCGACTCGGACCCCAGTGAAGATGACTTTGTTGATGAAGCTGGAGCAGATATCATGGAGTGTTCGACCGATCAAAATTTCTAGTAGACCACCATATCAGTAGTAGTATTTCCCCATGTCAATAGTATAGTCCGAGCACTTTTGTAAGGATAGTTAGATCAATTGTATGCCTTGTTTGCTTGATTGAGTAATGTTGATTGTGTTTGTCTCATATGCATATGGGTAGTGTTTCCTCTCTAGACCTCATTCTATTCTAAATTCTCATCTTTTCTAAACCTATCGGATGCCTCCGAGACGCGACACCGGATTTGTTTTCCCACCGGAGATCACTCTGTTGATTCAGCAGCAGAATGCCCTGATGCAAGTGTTAGTACAGAACCAAGGCAACAACAACAACAACAACAACAACAACCCACCACCACCACCTGTTGATCACTTAGCCCGTTTCCTGAGGCTAAATCCACCGGTGTTTTCCAGCAGCACCGAGCCGATTATTGCAGATGATTGGCTCCGCAAAGTTGGAAGGGAGTTGACCACTGCAGGATGCACAGATGCGGAGAGAGTGCATTTTGCCGCACATCAGCTTGATGGACCCGCAGCATCATGGTGGGAGAATTACACAACCACACACCCTATTGACACTGTCACATGGGACCAATTTCAGCAAGCTTTCCGTACTGCCCATGTTTCAGCAGGAGCTATGGCTATGAAGAAGCGTGAGTTTCGCAACCTACACCAAGGAGGACGCATCGTAGGCCAGTATGTGGAGGACTTCAGTAAGTTAGCACGTTATGCTCCAGATGACGTTGCTACAGATGCAGCCAAGCAGGAGAAGTTTCTGGAAGGACTGAATGATGAGCTGAGCATGCAGCTGATGGTAGCAACCTTCAACAACTACCAGGAGTTGGTAGATAGAGCACTCATGATTGAAGGGAAGCAGCAACAGATTGAAAACCGTAAGAGGAAGTATGGACAAGGGAAGTACAATTCTGGAGCTCAGCAGAAGCCACGTTTTACCCTGAAATCGGGAGGACAGTTTTAGCATACCCATGGAGGAGGTAGTTCGCACAACCATAATGGCCCCAAGAATGGTAATGGGAATGGAGGAAGCAACGGGAAGAACCGTAATAACCCATCTACCCCAGCCAAGAGAGATCTAAGTCATGTTACTTGTTTCAAGTGCCAGAAGACTGGACATTATGCAACTGAATGCCCTGAAGCCCAGAATGGAAATGGAAATGGAAGCTCTGGGAAGAAGCCGAACCCTTTCAACAAAGGACATGTGAACCACGTTAGCGTGGAGGAGGTAGAAGCTCAGCCAGATGCAGTAATAGGTAAGTTTTTGGTTAAGTCATTTACTGCACTCGTTCTTTTTGATACTGGTGCATCGCATTCATACATATCAAGGGGATTTGTGGATAAGTATAAACTGCCAACCCAAGCCCTTAGGTCACCCATGTTAGTAACCTCGCCAGGAGCAGAGTATATGGCTAGTTTATGGTGTGATTGGTTACCATTAAGGATTGGTAACTACGTGTTTCCCTCGGACCTAATAGTATTGGAATCGCAAGGATTGGATGTGATATTAGGCATGGATTGGTTATCAAAGTATGGAGGGAACATTGAGTGCGCCAGTAAGACGATTTTGCTTACCACCCCAGAAGGAAGAAGGATTAAGAATGTATCCCGGCATATGCCGAAGAGGACTCAGGTGAATTCCTTATCAGAAGTTGTACAGGAGGAAGTACCAGTGGTGAAGGATTTCCCTGACGTACTTCCAGAAGAGTTGCCAGGCATGCCACCGGATAGAGACATTGAGTTTCTGATTGAACTTTTGCCAGGCACAGGACCAATATCTAAGAGACCGTACAGGACGCCCGCCAAAGATTTGGAGGAAATTAAGAAGCAGATTAAGGAGTTACTGGATAAAGGCTATATTCGCCCAAGTTCGTCACCTTGGGGATCACCCGTACTTCTAGTGGAGAAGAAAGATGGATCGTTGAGGATGGTTGTTGATTATCGTGGATTGAATGAAGTGACCATCAAAAATAAGTACCCACTTCCGATGATCAATGATTTGTTTGACCGCTTACAAGGAGCTAAGGTATTTTCCAAGATCGATCTACGATCAGGATACCATTAGTTGAAGATTCGAGAGCAGGATATACCTAAGACGGCTTTTACCACCAGGTATGGGCTGTATGAGTATACCGTTATGTCATTTGGTCTGACTAACGCACCTTCCTATTTCATGAACCTGATGAACAAAGTGTTTATGGAGTTTTTGGATAAGTTCGTCGTGGTGTTCATTGATGATATTTTAGTCTACTCAAAGAACGAAGAGGAGCATAAGGAGCATTTGCGTTTGGTACTTGAGAAGCTCAGAGAACATCAGTTATACGCCAAGTTCAGCAAATGTGAGTTTTGGCTGAAGGAAGTTGGATTCCTCGGACATGTTATATCTGGAGAAGGAATAGCAGTAGACCCCGCCAAAGTTGACACAGTAACAAGCTAGGAAGCACCCACGTCAGTCGGAGAGATCCGGAGTTTTCTTGGACTTGCAGGATACTACCGGAGGTTCATTGAGAATTTCTCAAAGATTGCTAAACCCATGCCAGAGTTGTTAAAGAAGGACACCAAGTTCAATTGGACTGAGGATTGTGAAGCTAGTTTTCAGGAGTTGAAGAAACGTTTGGTTACATCACCACTGTTGATTCTGCCAGACCAACGCAAGGATTATGAAGTTTATTGCGACGCTTCTCGTCGAGGACTTGGAGCAGTGCTTATGCAGGAAGGAAGAGTTGTTTCATATGCTTCACGGCAACTTAAACCCCATGAGAAGAAGTATGCCACGCATTATCTGGAGTTAGCAGCCGTAGTGCATGCATTGAAGACATGGAGACATTTTCTCATCGGAAATCACTGAGAGGTGTACACGGATCACAAGAGTTTGAAGTACATTTTCACGCAAAAGGAGTTGAATCTCAGGCAAAGGAGATGGTTGGAGCTCATTAAGGATTATGATATGAGATTGCATTATCACCCAGGGAAGGCTAACGTAGTAGCTGATGCGTTGAGCCGCAAGAGCCATGTCAACACCCTCATGACTGAAGAGTTACCGAAAGTATTAGCCGAGGATCTTCGCGAGCTTAGTTTGGAGATAGTTCCAAGAGGTTACGTAGCAACGATGGAGATTCAGTCTACCTTGATGGAAAAGATCAGGGAAGCTCAAAAATACAGACAAGGAGATTGACGAGATAAAGGAAAGAATGAGCAAAGGAAAAGCCAAGGGATTTCGTGAGGATGAGCACGATACCTTATGGTTTGAGGACCGCGTTTACGTGCCCAATGATCCGGAGATCAGGAAGTTGATCTTGCAAGAGGCCCATGATTCACCGTATTCAATTCACCCAGGAAATACCAAGATGTATTTGGATTTGAAGGATACTTTCTGGTGGACCGGAATGAAGAAGGATATTGCGGAGTATGTAGCAGTTTGTGATGTATGTCAGAGAGTGAAGGCAGAGCATCAGAAGCCAGCAGGATTGCTACAGCCATTGCCGATACCCGAATGGAAGTGGGATAAACTAGGCATGGATTTTATCACGGGATTGCCCAGGACTCGTTCAGGCTATGACTCAATATGGGTTGTAGTCGATCGTTTGACGAAAGTAGCTCATTTCATCCCAGTGATGACCACTTACACCAGTGCTAAGTTGGCCAAGATATACATGACGAGAATCGTATCTTTGCATGGAGTTCCGAGGACCATTGTATCAGATAGAGGAACCCAGTTTACCTCGAAGTTTTGGAATCAGTTACATGAAACTTTGGGAACCAGGCTAGAATTCAGTACAGCTTTTCACCCACAGACAGATGGACAGACCGAGAGAGTCAATCAGATTTTGGAGGACATGTTGAGAGCTTGTGTGCTAGATTATGGATCTATTTGGGACGACAATTTGCCGTATGCAGAGTTTTCTTACAACAACAGTTATCAAACCAGTTTGAAGATGGCCCTTTCGAAGCTTTATACGGAAGGAGGTGTAGAACACCATTGTTATGGGACGAAGTTGGAGACCGCCAGTTGTTTGGACCAGACTTGATTAAGGAATCAGAACAGAAAGTGAAGTTGATTCGCGATAGGCTCAAGGTAGCCCAGTCCAGGCAGAAGAGTTATGCGGATTCTAAACGCAAGGAGACAGTTTACGAAGTCGGAGACAGAGTTTACCTACGAGTATCACCACTTCGAGGAGTGAAGCGCTTTGGAGTTAAAGGAAAGTTAGCGCCACATTTTGTAGGACCATACAGAGTTTTGGAGCGTATGGGAGAAGTTGCTTACAAGCTGGAATTGCCCGAAGGATTGTCAGGAGTTCATGATGTATTTCACGTTTCCCAGTTGAAGAAGTGCCACGCAGAGATGGCTGAGATACCACTGAGAGATACAGTGCCACTGGAAGCGATTCAGTTGGAAAGTGATTTGACCTATGAGGAGAAACCAGTTAAGATTCTTGAGTATGCCAGCCGAGTCACCCGCAGCAAGGTTATCAAGTTCTGCAAAGTTCAGTGGAGTCAGCACATTGAAGATGAAGCCACCTGGGAGCGAGAGGAAGATCTACGGAAGAACCACTCTCACCTATTTTCTAGCCAACCCGAATCTCGAGGGCGAGATTCATCTTAAGGGGGTAGGTTTGTAACATCCCAAATTTTCAATTTGGAATGTTATACATCAGATCATCATTGCATAGCATATTTTATTGCATTTTGGCAAATCCTCAAAAATCCTAAGCAACTCAAGGACCCTCGGAGAGAGTTGGGGATTTTTCCCGGTTTTCATATTTGATTTTTATCAAATAATAAAACGAGAGCAGGATATACCTAAGACGGCTTTTACCACCAGGTATGGGCTGTATGAGTATACCGTTATGTCATTTGGTCTGACTAACGCACCTGCCTATTTCATGAACCTGATGAACAAAGTGTTTATGGAGTTTTCGGATAAGTTCGTCGTGGTGTTCATTGATGATATTTTGGTCTACTCAAAGAACGAAGAGGAGCATAAGGAGCATTTGCGTTTGGTACTTGAGAAGCTCAGAGAACATCAGTTATACGCCAAGTTCAGCAAATGTGAGTTTTGGCTGAAGGAAGTTGGATTCCTCGGACATGTTATATCTGGAGAAGGAATAGCAGTAGACCCCGCCAAAGTTGACCCAGTAACAAGCTAGGAAGCACCCACGTCAGTCGGAGAGATCCGGAGTTTTCTTGGACTTGCAGGATACTACCGGAGGTTCATTGAGAATTTCTCAAAGATTGCTAAACCCATGACAGAGCTGTTAAAGAAGGACACCAAGTTCAATTGGACTGAGGATTGTGAAGCTAGTTTTCAGGAGTTGAAGAAACGTTTGGTTACATCACCAGTGTTGATTCTGCCAGACCAACGCAAGGATTATGAAGTTTATTGCGACGCTTCTCGTCGAGGACTTGGAGCAGTGCTTATGTAGGAAGGAAGAGTTGTTTCATATGCTTCACGGCAACTTAAACCCCATGAGAAGAAGTATGCCACGCATGATCTGGAGTTAGCAGCCGTAGTGCATGCGTTGAAGACATGGAGACATTTTCTCATCGGAAATCACTGAGAGGTGTACACGGATCACAAGAGTTTGAAGTACATTTTCACGCAAGAGGAGTTGAATCTCAGGCAAAGGAGATGGTTGGAGCTCATTAAGGATTATGATATGAGATTGCATTATCACCCAGGGAAGGCTAACGTAGTAGCTGATGCGTTGAGCCGCAAGAGCCATGTCAACACACTCATGACCGGAGAGTTACCGAAGGTATTAGCCGAGGATCAACGCGAGCTTAGTTTGGAGATAGTTCCAAGAGGTTACGTAGCAACGATGGAGATTCAGTCTACCTTGATGGAAAAGATCAGGGAAGCTCAAAAGACAGACAAGGAGATTGACGAGATAAAGGAAAGAATGAGCAAAGGAAAAGCCAAGGGATTTCGTGAGGATGAGCACGATACCTTATGGTTTGAGGACCGCATTTACGTGCCCAATGATCCGGAGATCAGGAAGTTGATCTTGCAAGAGGCCCATGATTCACCGTATTCGATTCACCCAGGAAATACCAAGATGTATTTGGATTTGAAGGATACTTTCTGGTGGACCGGAATGAAGAAAGATATTGCAGAGTATGTAGTAGTTTGTGATGTATGTCAGAGAGTGAAGGCGGAGCATCAGAAGCCAGCAGGATTGCTACAGCCATTGCCGATACCCAAATGGAAATGGGATAAACTAGGCATGGATTTTATCACTGGATTGCCCAGGACTCGTTCAGGCTATGACTCGATATGGGTTGTAGTCGATCGTTTGACGAAAGTAGCTCATTTCATCCCAGTGAAGACAACTTACACCAGTGCTAAGTTGGCCAAGATATACATGACCAGAATCGTATGTTTGCATGGAGTTCCGAGGACCATTGTATCAGATAGAGGAACCCAGTTTACCTCGAAGTTTTGGAATCAGTTACATGAAACTTTGGGAACCAGGCTAGAATTCAGTACAGCTTTTCACCCACAGACAGATGGTCAGACCGAGAGAGTCAATCAGATTTTGGAGGACATGTTGAGAGCTTGTGCGCTAGATTATGGATCTAGTTGGGACGACAACCTGTCGTATGCAGAGTTTTCTTACAACAATAGTTATCAAACCAGTTTGAAGATGGCCCCTTTCGAAGCTTTATATGGAAGGAGGTGTAGAACACCATTGTTATGGGACGAAGTTGGAGACCGCCAGTTGTTCGGACCAGATTTGATTAAAGAGTCTGAACAGAGAGTGAAGTTGATTCGCGATAGGCTCAAGGTAGCCCAGTCCAGGCAGAAGAGTTATGCGGATTCTAAACGCAAGGAGACAGTTTACGAAGTCGGAGACAGAGTTTACCTACGAGTATCACCACTTCGAGGAGTGAAGCGCTTTGGAGTTAAAGGAAAGTTAGCGCCACGTTTTGTCGGACCATACAAAGTTTTGGAGCGTATGGGAGAAGTTGCTTACAAGCTGGAATTGCCCGAAGGATTGTTAGGAGTTCATGATGTATTTCACGTTTCCCAGTTGAAGAAGTGCCACGCAGAGATGGCTGAGATACCACTGAGAGATACAGTGCCACTGGAAGCGATTCAGTTGGAAAGTGATTTGACCTATGAGGAGAAACCAGTCAAGATTCTCGAGTATGCCAGCCGAGTCACCCGCAGCAAGGTTATCAAGTTCTGCAAAGTTTAGTGGAGTCACCACACTGAAGATGAAGCCACCTGGGAGCGAGAGGAAGATCTACGGAAGAACTACTCTCACCTATTTTCTAGCCAACCCGAATCTCGAGGGCGAGATTCACATCTTAAGGGGGGTAGGTTTGTAACATCCCAAATTTTCAATTTGGAATGTTATACATTAGATCATCATTGCATAGCATATTTTATTGCATTTTGGCAAAATCCTCGAAAATCATAAGCAACTCAAGGACCCTCGGAGAGAGTTGGGGATTTTTCCAGGTTTTCATATTTGATTTTTATCAAATAATGAAACGAGGATTTTGGTTTTAATTATTTTTTCTCCGAAAAATATTTCATATTAAAATAAATGAGAGGAGAAAATATGACTTCTCCACCATAATTGAAATATTGGAGGAAAAATAATAAAGCAAATATTTGATTTTATTCGGATTTTATTTGCAATTTTAATTGCATTAAAAAATTGCACGTTTTCAAAACTGCATTTCTGGGCCATGAAAATGTTCACGTCGTTCTAATTATTTTAGTTAGACGGTGAAAATTTGTTTTGGCATTTTTGGATTTTTATTTATTTTTCTACGATTTTTTTAGTTCGGCGGAATATTATAAAAAAAAATCCCGAGCGCGCCGACTGGGCCGAAGCCCAGCCGACGGCCCGACTCCCCGCGCGGCCCAGCCCAGCCGCTGTCGTCTCCCACCTGGAGACGGAGCCGCCGCCCGACTACCGCACGGCCACGACGCCGCCGCCGTCGCCCCCTTCCCCAAGGCAGCACCGCCGCCCCG
>NC_057808.1:240532136-240582878 GCF_018294505.1 Triticum aestivum | reverse complement strand
CCCGTCTCGCCGCCCCGAGCCCCGCCGCCCCTCGCCGCACCCCCCCGAGCCCCGCCGGAGTTGCCGACGAGGTAGCCGAGCCGCCGCCGAGCCGGTTTTTTCAAAAAAAACGTTCGGTTTATTTTTTTCCAAAACCCTAGTTTTTTTAAATAGATCGGTTTATTTATTTTTTTGGTTTAGTTAATTAGTGAACGTTCACCGATCCGTTCGTTTTAACGAACGTGTTCGTCGGTTTGTCGCAGCTAGCGAACGTTCGTTCGTTTAACTGTTCGTCAGTTTTCTTTTTCGTCGGTTTTTCCGCGATTATTCCAGATTGCGATTTCTGATCAGATTTTCGTTCCGGTTTATCTTTTCGCTCGTTTATCGGAATCAGGCGATTCAAGCGCCTAGAGTTTCGTCTCGAAATTCTCTTTCCGTTTAACCTACTCAAACAAATTTTTGCTACTATAAAATTTGACCTAGATCCAGATTAGTAAACGAAGCTTGTTTCTTTCGCCGTTTGACTTTCGTTGCTTCGTTCGATTTGTTTCTTTTTGCAAACCGGAGTTCTTAAGTTGAACTTTATGGTTAGATCTTTTATTTGAGTTTTACCTCTGCATTTGATGAGTGCTTATTGTATGCTTGTTTGTTTGCGATAGAGTACCCGGAGTGCGCCGCTTGCTGCTTCGAATCTCTAAGTTTCACGGATCATCAGCAAGGCAAGTAACAATTTGATCATACCTCTTTTACTACCCAGTTTTATTGCATTAGACAAATCCTCAAACATTGCATGGTTAGGATTTAATTAAATTGTGGGTATTGGGAAGTAGTTGAGGTAGTACCTATTACCTGTTTTATTGTCAAACCCTTGGGAGTTACTTCTATGTTTGCTTATATTGCTATGCTATGCTAGTAGACGCGGATTGGGTTTGAGTGTATCCATGACAGATGTGAGATGGTTAATATATGGTTAAACTTAAGGTGGCAACTAAAACTCACATCTGGGTGGATTGAGGTACCTGGGTATTCCAGGATTGCCTGTTTTTCTAAGGACCGCCACCCAGGCTCAAAGGGATCATCAGATTGTTCATGCTAGAAACTTCCGTGTGCAGCCACAAGCTATTATGGGCTCTAGCATAGTTGAATAAGGGTATGTGAGCTCTTGAAGAGGTAGACTAGCAGATGTAGGGGTTGTAGGTGGTACTGTCTACCCGGAGTAGAGAGTTAACGCTTCTGAAAGACTGTGTCTCGGTCATCCGTTTCTCAAACATCATGTAGTGCGAGAATCAAGCGGAGGCGATCGAGTCTTGTGGGGAAAAGTGCACAAACCTCTGCAGAGTGTACAATCTAATCATGGTTAGCCGTGTCCCCGGTTATGGACATCTTGAGTATCTAGTACTTGGATTATCATGTGAATCTCATCACCATGTCACTTTAATTAATTTTGTTGGGTTAATGATGATACTTAATGGGGATTGAGAATGCTGTCAACCATTCTCAATGTTTAACAACCACCATGATAGTTAAATAAACTTTATTCCTTTGCAGTAGGGAAAAATTGGCTTTTCGCAAAACTGTAACCATAGAGCCTTCTACCAGCCATATATGCATGTAGTATAGCATTATTTTGTTCATTACTCTCTATGTGTTACATTGCCAGCATATTCCATGTGCCGACCCGTTTCGGGCTGCAACGTTTCATGTTGCAGACTTTTCAGACGACGAGTAAGGTGCCTTAGGTCGTGGTCTTATACTCAGTGATGCCGTTGGAGTTGATGGACTCACTTATCTTCCAAGTCTTCCGCTGTTATCGTATTTAGATGGCCTTAAGCCATATTTATCATACTTGTTCTCTTTTGAGATACTCGTTGTAATAAGTGTGTGATTGCTACTCTGTTATAAATCCTCCATTTGTACTGTGCGTGTCAGCATTACTGATCCAGGGATGACACTGGTGCACAATAGCACAGACTGTTTGAGGTCTGGTCGCTACAATATCACATCACAACATGCCCTGCAAAAACAAGTTAGACATCCTCTACTTTTTTGTTGCAAGTTTCACGTGGCTGCTACGGGCTGAGCAAGAATCGTTCTTACCCACGCATCAAAACCACAACGATATTTCGTCAAGTATGTGTTGTTTTAACCTTCAAAAGGACCGGGCGTAGCCACACTCGATTCAACTAAAGTTGGAGAAACTGACACCCGCCAACCACCTGTGTGCAAAGCACGTCGGTAGAACCAGTCTCGCGTAAGCGTATGCGTAATGTCGGTCCGGGCCGCTTCATCCAACAATACCGCCGAATCAAAGTATGACATGCTGGTAAGCATTATGACTTGTATCGCCCACAACTCACTTGTGTTCTACTCGTGCATATAACATATACGCATAAACCTGGCTCGGATGCCACTGTTGGGGAACGTAGTAATTTCAAAAAAATTCCTACGCACACGCAAGATCATGGTGATCCATAGCAACGAGAGGGGATAGTATTGTCCACATACCCTCGTGGATCGTAAGTGGAAGCGTTATGAGAACGCGGTTGATGTAGTCGTACGTATTCATGATCCGACCGATCCAAGTACCGAACGCACGGCACCTCCGAGTTCAGCACATGTTTAGCTCGGTGATGTCCCACGAACTCCGATCCAGCAGAGCTTCGAGGGAGAGTCCCGTCAGCACGACGGCGTGATGACGGTGATGATGATGCTACCGACGCAGGGCTTCGCCTAAGCACCGCTACGATATGACCGAGGTGGATTATGGTGGAGGGGGCACCGCACACGGCTAAAAGATCAACTGATCAACTTGTGTGTCTATGGGGTGCCCCTTCCCCTGTATATAAAGGAGTGGAGGAGGGGGAGGGGCCATTCCTCCTAGGTGCGCCCCAAGGGGAGTCCTACTCCCACCGGAAGTAGGACTCCAACCCTTCCAACAGTAGGAGTAGGAGAGAGGGAAGGAGGAGAGAGGGGGAAGGAAAGGGGGGCGCCGCCCCCCTCCTTGTCCAATTCGGACTAGAGGGGGAGGGGGCGCGCGGCCTGCCTTGGCCGCCCCTCCTCTTCTCCACTAAGGTCCAATAGGCCCATTACACTCCCCGGGGGGTTCCGGCAACCCCCCGGTACTCCAGTATTTGTCCGAACTTGCCCGGAACCCTTCCGAAGTCCAAACACAGTCATCCAATATATTGATCTTTATGTCTCGATCATTTCGAGACTCCTCGTTATGTCCGTGATCATATCCGGGACTCCGAACTACCTTCGGTACATCAAAACACATAAACTCATATTATCGATCGTCACCGAACGTTATGCGTGCGGACCCTACGGGTTCGAGAACTATGTAGACATGACCGAGACTCGTTTCCGGTCAATAACCAATAGCGGAACCTGGATGCTCATATTGGCTCCTACATATTCTACGATGATCTCTATCGGTCAAACCGCATAACAACATACGTTGTTCCCTTTGTCATCGGTATGTTACTTGCCCGAGATTCGATCATCGGTATCTCAATACCTAGTTCAATCTCGTTACTGGCAAGTCTCTTTACTCGTTCCGTAATACATCATCCTGCAACTAACTCATTAGTTGCATTGCTTGCAAGGCTTATAGTGATGTGCATTACCGAGAGGGCCCAGAGATACCTCTCCGACAATCGGAGTGACAAATCCTAATCTTGATCTATGCCAACTCAACAAGTACCATCGGAGACACCTGTAGAGCACCTTTATAATCACCCAGTTACGTTGTGACGTTTGGTAGCACACAAAGTGTTCCTCCGGTATTCGGGAGTTGCATAATCTCATAGTCATAGGAACTTGTATAAGTCACGAAGAAAGCAATAGCAATATACAAAACGATCAAATGGTAAGCTAACGGAATGGGTCAAGTCAATCACATCATTCTCTAATGATGTGATCCCGTTAATCAAATGACAACTCATGTCTATGGCTAGGAAACTTAACCATCTTTGATTCAAGGAGCTAGTCAAGTAGAGGCATACTAGTGACACTCTGTTTGTCTATGTATCCACACATGTACTAAGTTTCCGGTTAATACAGTTCTAGCATGAATAATAAACATTTGTCATGATATAAGGAAATATAAATAACAACTTTATTATTGCCTCTAGGGCATATTTCCTTCACTACCCTCTGCCTCCTTGGCATTCAAGCACCTATGGAGGCGACTACCGCTCGCGTGTCAGGAGACGTTCCCGTCGACGACGAGGTGCCTATGGTGACTTCGTAAATTTGAAGATGATAGTACTACCTCCTTTCCGGTTTATAGGGCTCAATTCAAAAATCTCACCATCCAAGGTAGATGGTGAGTGGTGGAACAATTTTTGTAGTTTGCAAAACCACTCAATTAATGCGCTTGTTTTCCTCAAAAATTGTGTTTACAAATGCATTAATTGCAATGCATGCATGGATAAAGTACATGCATTGGTCAATTTTCTCTCAATACTTGCATCCAATGATTTATTGCACCTTGAAATCTGAACATGTGATGGGAAACAACCAAATTGAGACTTATAAAATGCGAAAACTAAAATTTTGAGATAAGCCCTATAAACTGGAAAGGAGGGAGTATGACAGCTCGGTCTTTCGGAGGTGCTCATAGGGATAGGGTGTGCGTTGTGCGTTCATAGGGGTGAGTGTATGCGCGTGTATATGAGCGCTTGCGTCTGTACTGTGTTAAAAAATGTAAATGCGTGTCAAAAAGGGACTAGTCAGTACTAGTATACTCAATATTGTGCACCGCGACCAAGGCGGAGAGGAAAACGAGAGAACCATGTATTTATTTATGGTGTAGATTCACTCATTTTGCTCCATATGTACTCTGTCTCGGTGTAGTCTAGTCACTTGTTGAAATCTCTAGAAAGGCAAATACTCCTTTCTGGTTTACAGGGCTATACTAGCAAGTACTACAATAGTGGGCTCACATAGCAATTTTGTCTCATGCAAGAGCCTGGCTATATGCGTGCTCCAAGGTTCCCAACTGCCATGTTTTGGGTTGTGCTTGGCTCTTCGCCTCTTCGAGAAGACGAACAATGATGTTACTACCACTGCTTCTACAGTATTGAATCCACTGCTGCATGTCTGTCCACCGCGAGCGGGAGGGATAACTTGTTGTAGTACTATAAGCAAAAGCATGTCCTCATCTGCGAGCCACCGCGCGCATGGGCGAGGGAGAAGGCGTGTAGTAGTAAAATCAAGCTTCTCCTCGTTGTACGAGTTGACACGACACATCATAGCACTGGCCCCTCTAAACTTGGTTGAAAGACCCGCAGTGTACAATATATTTGCTGCAACCTCTAACATTTACCCCACCACAAATTAAAATATATAATCCTGTCTTGACTAGATGAGCATGCAAACTAGAATCACCAGGATGACAGGTAGGGCAAGAAGATTATTTTATAAAAAAAAGCATGGAGCCGACCCCAGCGATTTTAAGCTTACAGGCACGGTACACGCTATCCTAGACTACTCTACACATGAAACTGCCACATGAGCGTCCGAGTTGCTGTTTTTTGCTTGTTTTTTACATCGCAGAAAATCAATACCAAACGGAGTCCAAACGCAACGAAACTCCACGGGGATTTTTATGGGCCAGAAGGAACCCATTGGGCCAGAGCTGCACCTGCGGGGTGCCCCGAGGGGGGCACAACCCACCAGGCCCCACTAACGCCCAGGTGGGTTGTGCCACCTCGGTGGCCTCCCGCACCCCTTCTTTGCACTATAAATTCCCAAATATTCTGAAACCCATCGGGGTTAACCTAGATCAGAAGCTCCGCCGCCGCAGACCTCTGTAGCCACTAAAAACCAATCTAGACCCTTTTCGGCACCCTGCCGGAGGGGGGAATCATCTCCGGTGGCCATCTTCATCATCCCGGCGGCCACCACGATGAGGAGGGTGTAGTCCACCCTCGGGGCTGAGGGTTTGTACCAGTAGCTATGTGTTTAATCTCTCTCTCTCTCTCTCTCTCTCTCTCGTGATCTCTATCATGGGCTTTGTTAATATAGTCAGATCATATGATGTTTTGATACGTCTCCAACGTATCTATAATTTTTGATTGCTCCATGCTATATTATCTACTGTTTTGGACATTATTGGGCTTTATTATTCACTTTTATATTATTTTTGGGACTAACCTATTAACCGGAGGCCCAGGCCAGAATTGATGTTTTTTGCCTATTTTAGAGTTTCGCAGAAAAGGAATATCAAACGGAGTCCAAACGGAATGAAACCTTCGGGAACGTGATTTTCAGAACGAATATGATCCAGGAGACTTGGACCCTACGTCAAGAAATAAAGGAGGAGGCCACGAGGTAGGGGGCGCGCCTACCCCCCCAAGGCGCGCCCTCCACCCTCGTGGGCCCCCTGTTGCTCCACCGACGTACTCCTTCCTCCTACATATACCAACGTACCCCCAAACGATCTGATACGGAGCCAAAAACCTAATTCCACCGCCGCAACCTTCTATACCCACGAGATCCCATCTTGGGGCCTATTTCGGAGCTCCGCCGGAGGGGGCATCGATCACGGAGGGCTTCTACATCAACACCATAGCCCGTCCGATGAAGTGTGAGTAGTTTACCTCAGACCTTCGGGTCCATAGTTATTAGCTAGATGGCTTCTTCTCTCTTTTTGGATCTCAATACAATGTTCTCCCCCTCTCTCACGGAGATCTATTAGATGTAATCTTCTTTTGCGGTGTGTTTGTTGAGACCGATGAATTGTGGGTTTATGATCAAGATTATCTATGAACAATATTTGAATCTTCTGAATTCTTTTATGTATGATTGGTTATATTTGCAAGTCTCTTCGAATTATCAGTTTGGTTTGGCCCACTAGATTGATCTTTCTTGCAATGGGAGAAGTACTTAGCTTTGAGTTCAATCTATTGGAAGTAATTTGTTCATCATATGGCCCCCGGGTCTATCTTCATCATATTAATCTTCCAATACTTAGTTATTTCCTTTGCTTTTATTTTACTTTGCATCTTTATCACAAAAATACCAAAAATATTATCCTATCATATCTATCAGATATCACTCTCGTAAGTGACCGTGTAGGGATTGACAACCCCTTATCGCTTTGGTTGTGAGGATTTATTTGTTTTGTGTAGGTGCGAGGGACTCGTGCGTAGCCTCCTACTGGATTGATACCTTGGTTCTCAAAAACTGAGGGAAATACTTACGCTACTTTGCTGCATCACCCTCTCCTCTTCAAGGGAAAACCAACGCAGTGCTCAAGAGGTAGCATGTTTCTACCCTCTATACTCTTGTTATGATGAATTGAATCTTTACCCTTTGAAGTTTTGTCTTGTCGGATTGAATATTCAGAGATGAGTACACATGATATATGTCTTGTGGTATGAATACTTGAGGTGACAATTGGGGTATCTTATTGATTCACTTGATATATGTTATGGCATTCAACTCGCGGATTCCCGCGGTGACATTCAGGTAATCTATGCATAGGGGTTGATGCATGTTTTTCTCCGACGGAAACTTTACGGTCTCTTTATAGTTCTTTGTGTGGATTGAGTATTATGAATATGAATTTGCTTTGGTGTTATTCTATTACGAACTCTAGGATAGATCGAATGGAAAAAATAGCTTTGTGTTATTTTAGTCCGAACTCTTGAATAGATCGAACGGAAACAATAGCTTTGAGTTGGTCTCGTACCCTACAAACAATATCTATCTTTTGTCCTCTGCTAATAGGAACTCGGGAGTGATTCTTTACTACACTTTGAGGGATAATCATATGATCCAACTATGTTAGCACCGTTGAGAAATTGCACCAGTGAAAGTACGTACCCTAGGCCTTGTTTCCAAGCATTGCAATACCGTTTTTGTGCCCGTTTACTAATTGCTACCTTGCTGTTTTTATTTATTCAGATTAAAAAATATATTTCTACCATCCATATTACACTTTTATCACCATCTCTTCGCCGAATTAGTGCACCTATACAATTTGCCATTGTATTAGGTGTGTTGGGGACACAAGAGATTTCTTGTATTTGGTTGCAGAGTTGTTTGAGAGAGACCATCTTCATCCTACACCTCTCACGGATTGATAAACCTTAGGTCATCCACTTGAGGGAAAATTGCTATTGTCCTACAGAACTCTGCGCTTGGAGGCCCAACACGTGTCTACAAGAATAAAGTTGCATAGTAGACATCAAGCTCATTTTTGGCGCCGTTGCCGGGGAGGTGAGTGCTTGAAGTTACATCTTTAGATCTTGCAATTGAATCAATTAGTTTCTTGTTTTATTACTAGTTTGGTTTATAAAAAAACTACAAAAAAATGGAATTTAGGTTGCATCATATTATTGATCATCTTTATAATATCTTTCTTGAAAATGATGGTTCGGAAAATTGTGCTCAACTGTTAGAAGAAGAAGTCAATAAAATGCTTGGCACAAAATATTTTAATGATGAGCATGATTGCAATGTTGTTAGTATGAATTCTTTGAATATCATAAATGCTAATGATGATTGCACAAGTCATGACAAAAATGTTTCTTATAAGCATGTCACTTTTTGCGGAGTGAATTGGGAGTGCCTTTGCACACCAAAAAGGGAAGATAGATTTTGCAAGAAGCATAAATATTTAGAAATGAAAAAAATTCAAGAGAGGCTAGATGATTGTGCTAAAAGATGTAATTTTTTTGGCCATCCTTGTGAACTTTGCAATGAACATGATCATTTAAATCTCCAATGTAAATTCTTTCATGATCAAATCATGTCCAAAAATTGTGATAACTTGGTTACCCTTGAGCATCATAAAGACCTTAGTCTTCTTTTGGGGTATGAAGAAATGAAACGTATAACTAAGGGTATTCCAAAATGTAGTCTCGAGAGATTTCTTGATTTTGATCTAGAGGACATTTATATGTTTTGTGCAGTAAATTGCATTGAGAATCCTTATATTACCAACTACCTAAAGACAAGAAAACAAATGGAATATGAAGAGAGTACTAATGAAAGGGAAAATATTTCCCAATACCCTCCTAGTGTTTATTATGATGAATCAGGTAACAAGGAGGAGCTTCCTATCCAATCAATCTCTTCAACAAGAAGCTTGGAAAAATTAATTAAACCCACACATGATGTGGTGAAGAAGAAGAAAAGAGGTAAAAAGGTATCTCTCCCAAATAATGTTGCTCCCATCACCATCGTGCCTCATGAAAGTGAATCAAATATGTTGATGGAGGATGATGATGATTTTGTTATGCCTATTGCTTGTTGTGATGATTATGATTGGGAAGACAATGATATCCATTGTGATCTTGAAAATCTTTTTATCACTTGCTTGGAATAATATGATAATAATGTTTGCTATACTATTGGTGCCATTCATGCTATAGATAAGAATGATTGTGATGATATGCAAAACCACAAGCTTGGGGATGCTATGTTTGATGAGTATGATATGTTTGAAGATTTATTTGCTGGAAATAATGCTTGTCCTAAGCTTAGGGGTGCTTTGATTAATGAATATGATCCTTCGATTCCTTCTACTTTCGATAAGAAAATTTATTATGATGATAGCATGCCTCCTATTTATGATGATTACATTGATGAAAGTGGGTTTGGAAGAGTGTCAACTCTAGGTAGTAGTGATCCCACTATTTTGGAGGGTGTTGAATCTTATTACAATATTGATGAAAGTGGATTTGGAGAGGTCATGACTTTATTTAGTGATACATCCACTATTTTGGAACAGGTTTCAATTGATGATGACAATGAAGTTGTTATCTATGATGATGATTATGATGACATGTATACCATAAAGAGTAATAAATTTTCTATGCTTGTGCATTATGAAAAGAGTGTTGTATGTGATAGTTATATTGTTGAATCCATTCATGATGCCTCTGAAAATTATTATAAGAAAGGAACTTATGCCCTTACATATCTCAATAATATCAAGTTTCTTCTCCATGTGTTGATTGTTTTGAAGTTACACTTGTTTTGCCTTCCTATGCTAGTTGATTCTTGTTCCCATAAGTTGTTTGCTCACAAAATCCCTATGCATAGGAAGTGGGTTATACCTAAATGTGCTAGTCATATGCTTCATGATGCTCTCTTTATGTTTCAATTCTTATCTTTTTTGCGAGCATCATTGAAATCATCATGCCTAGCTTAAAATGCATTAAAGAAAAGCGCTTGTTGGGAGACAACCCAACACTTTTACCTACTGTTTTTGTGTGTTCACATGTTTATGCTACTGTAGTAATCATGTTTTATAGCTTTTGTTTCAATAAAGTGCCAAGTAAAGCCTTTGGGATTATGTTGGGCGATGGTTGATTTGACTCTGCTGAAAAACAGAAACTTTTGCGCTCATGAAAATGAGTCTCAGTTTTTACAAAAGAGTGCTATTGAGTTGATTCTTTTTGCAGAAGTTTAATATACAAATTGCTCACGTGGTCCTAAATTTTTCATAATTTTTGGTGTAGCAGAAGTATGGTAGTTATCTAGATTATTACAGATTGTTCTGTTTTTGACAGATTCTATTTCCAATGCATAGTTAGCTTGTTTTCTAGTTTCTATGGCTTATATTACTCAATATAAATTGTGGAAATGAAATGCTACAGTAGGCATTGTGTGTAAACAAATATGAATCTTGTCTTTTACAGTACCAAAGTGAAATGGTTTGCTCTTTATCATACTAACCTATCTCACGAAGTTCCGTTAAGTTTGTGTGATTGAAGTTTCCAAGTTTTGGGTGAGATGATGATATGAGGAGAATAAGAAGTGACAAGACCCTAAGCTCGGGGATGACCAAGGCACCCCAAGTTAATATCCAAGGAATATCCAAGAACTAAGCTTGGGGATGCCCTGGAAGGCATCCCCTCTTTCGTCTCCAACATTATCGGTAACCTCACTTGGAGCTATGTTTTCACGCGTCACATGATATGTGTTTTGCTTGGAGCATCAATTTATTTTTTTAGGATTTGCTTGATGTTAATAATGTTTTGCATCTTTTATTTCAATAAAAGTGGCATTGATAGCCTTTGCCATGCTTATCTTGCAAGTATACTTGTTGCTGTTTAAAAATAGAAAGTTTATCAATGTTGCAAAAATTCCCGACGAAAGTCAGAGCGTGATAAAATGGTGAAACTTTTTGCATAATAAGCTCTGATAAATTTTCTACAGTGTGGTAGAATTTCATAATGTTTGGAGTTTAATAACTATTGATACTCTTGCATTCTTTATAGACTGTACTGTTTTGGCAGATTGCTGTTATGTTTGCATTGTTTGCTTGTTTAATGATTCTATTTGAGGATAGGAGTATTAAATATGCAGAGTCATTTAGTATGCAATGTTGAATAATTATTTTACTGATTTGCTACAACAGAGAATGATAATGTTTTTGCATTGGTTTATACTAACTTATCTCACGAGTTCTTGTTGAGTTTTGTGTGGATGAAGCTTTTGAGATTTAGGAAAACCGTGATATGAGATGAATTAAGGAGACACAAAAGCTCAAGCTTGGGGATGCCCAAGGCATCCCAAGATAATATTCAAGAAGTCTCAAGCATCTAAGCTTGGGGATGCCCCGGTAGGCATCCCACTCTTCTTCTTCAACAATTATCGGTTAGTATCGGTTGAGCCTAAGTTTTTGCTTCTTCACATGATGTGTGCTATCCTTGGAATGTCATTTTATTTTGTTTTGCTTGATATTTTAATAAAGTGCTTGTATCTGAAAATTTTAAATAAGAGAGAGTCCTCAATTAGCTACCCCTTTACTCAACTACTCGCATGATCTTCACTTATAACTTTTTGGAGTAGCTTGTCATTTACTCTTGTGCTTCACTTATATCCTATGAGTAAATTGTTGAATAAATTGAATGTCATGAAGTTGAAATCATATCATGCCTAGTGGTAGCTTCATATTGGGTTTAGAAAGTGAAATATTTTGAGGCTTGACAATCAAAATTTTGGTCATACAAGAAATTCACGAATAATCAGTATAAGGAAGAGAACTTTCACATGCAAATACACTATCATGGAAATCTTTTGTGATTGCGAGCCCCCATCAAAATATTATATGCCAAAATTGTTGACGTTGGACAAGGAAGACAACGTAATGGTTTATGTTTGTTCATATTCACATAGAAGTCATATTGTCATAGATCCTTCAACATGTGGTGCTTGCCCCCCATCTTTGCTAGCCAAAAGTTCCGCGCCAAGTAGAGATACTACTTGTGCATCCAAAAACCCTTAAACCCAAATCTTATTTTCAAGAGTCCACCATACCTACCTATATGCGGTATTTCCGTGTCGTTCTAAGCAAATTTGTATGTGCCATCTCTAATGTTCAAAAATAAATTTCTCTTGTGTGCTCGTACCACTCGCGAGGCGGTGAGGGGTGGCCAATATTTTCCATGCTAGATGTGTTATTCTCACGATGAGTGTTTATTCACTTGTCACTGCACTAGAGTAAGGCAAAGGTACTAGGGATGCCCAGTCCCGAAATGAAAAATGAATTTACTTTATGTTGTCAAATAATAAATTCCTTGGAAAGTGTTGGTATGGAGGGCACCTGTGGATACGGCTAGCCAGGGAAAGTGAAAGTATGGTGGAAAAAGGAATAAACTTTATTTTCTGTTTGGGAACCGCCTATGATATATCTAGCATGGAAAGTGTTGGGAACTCTAAGTCGTTTTCGTTGGTGGGAAAAGTATGCCTCTCAAAATGTTTTTATCTCTCAATTTTCGCTTTGAGCTCTGGCACCTCTACAAATCCCTACTTCCCTCTGCGAAGGGCCTATCTTTTACTTTTATGTATTTACTTTCATGCAAGAGTCAAAGTTATTCTCTCTATTCCTTTTTATTTTTCTCTTTTGGCAAGCATCATGTGGTGAGGAAAGATCTAGGCACATATGTCCAGTTGAATATGGGTAGCATGAGTTATTATTGTTGACATCACCCTTGAGGTGAATACGTTGGGAGGCAAAACAATAAGCCCCAATCTTTCTATGTGTCCGGTTGAAACTTTTTGCTCATGTGTACAAGGTGAGTGTTAGCAATCATAGAAGACTATATGATGGTTGAGTATGTGGAGCTCTTACTTAAACCACTACAAAAAAATACACTTCCGTGATGATACGTGTTTGTCACAGTAGGTCGCGTTTTTTGTCATGCATGTACATCCATGACAAATTTATGACAGAATCAAGATAGTCATACCTGTGCTGTCGTAGAAGTGTTCCATGACATTACCAAAATTATCATCACGGAAGTGTCCACTTCCATGACGATAAATCGCGCGTCACAGAAGTGCTTTCGTCAAGGGTGACCGACACGTGGCATCCACCGTAACGGAACGCTGTTAAGCTATCGGGTCAGGTTTTGGATCCGATAACCCGTTAACAGCCCCGACCAATGGGAAATTTCCACGTGTAAAATTATTATTGGCCGGACGAAACACGTGTCAGCTCGTCAGTCGGTCAGATAGGCGCCTATGATATGTCGACACGTGCCACCGGCCACCACTGGCCCATTTAGCTTACAAAGCCGCCCCATTTGACTTGGTCAAAAGTTAACGGGCTGGCCCATGAAAAGCCTGTTAACGGTCTCTTCGCAAATAGCCCATTTTACGGCCCGTTAACTCACGGCCCGTTAGGCCCTAAAGGAAATCGGCCCAACAACGTCATGTGGGCCGTCGAATATAACACCAGACCATTTCACTTTCGGCCCATGTATGGCCCATGACGTCTTTCGGCCCATATGAGGCCTTCGTATCTTTTGGCCCTTTACAGGCCCACGGTGACTCTAGCCCATAATGAACAGCAATTTTCTTTATACCCGTCAACGGCCCGTGATTTACATGGGCCGTTTCCAGCCCGTGTTAGCTTTCGGCCTATTGACGGACCATACGTTCTTGGGCTCCTTTTCGGCCCTCGATTACTTCCGGCCCGTTACTGGCCTATTCCCCTAATGGGCCAAATTCGGCCCATGGCAAGAGTCGGCCCGTTACTGGCCTGTTCCCCTAATGGGCCAAATTCGGCCCATGGCAAGAGTCGGCCCGTTACTGGCCTGTTACCCTAATGGGCCAAATTCGGCCCATGGCAAGAGTCGGCCCGTTTCTGGCCTGTTAACCCGTTGCGCCATTTCCGGCCCGTCCTATATTCTGGCCCATTAATGACCCGTTATGCCTGTGACAGAATTAAGCCTTTGTTGTCCTACGGCCTGTTAACGGCCTGTTACCGTGCTGGGTCGATACCAATTACGCCCGATTACGGCCCATGTAGACCCATTTATCCGACGGCCTGAGGCCCACCGATTACAGGCCCATTTATCGATGGCCCGTAGGAGACCATGGATCCTACGGCCCGTAGGAGACCCATGGATCCTACGTCCCGTATATGGCCCATGGTAGTTGCGGCCACTAGCAAACCAGGGAAAAAGAAGACTAGGAAATAAATAAGGCCAAAACTAACGCTAGGCTATTAAGGCGATTGCACAGATTACATCCACTCGGCATCAAAGATTGCCACCAGTGCAAATATAGGGAACACCCTACACTATACAAAAATGGCTTGCTGTTTTCTTCAGCCGGTGGCTGCACGTTAAGAATAAATTTTGTATCGCACCAAAACAAATTACAACTATATAACAAAAGGAAGGTTGGCATAAAACTTAACAGTCTAGCAGATAAATGCACCACCAGAAGTTCAGAAGCTCAGTTCATTTGACCTGACTGTTACGTTTTCATGCTGTATTGTCCGATGGAGCACCATAACCCTCGACTTCATTTCCCCTAGGCTCCTGAACAACATAGCAAATGTCTGATAGTCTGGTTTCAAAACCATGCATATCTTGACGACATTGAGCAATGTTTCTCCTTGTTTCACAAAGGGTCTCTATTAGGGAATGGACTTGTGTCTGGAGCGCAGATACAACATTGCTTTGAGCTTCATATCTTGGTCATGAGGCAGTTTGGACGATATTGCCTTAACAACCAACCCAGTATTACGCAGGAACGTGCTTTTGGCACTGTTAGTGGACAGGTACTGACCCACTGCAGCAAGAGCTGACATTGCGGTTATAGTTGCCTCGCCACCTTCAGAAGGTGGCGGTTCCACCATTTTTTCCATAGCTTGCTGAAAAGTTGAGGTTTTACATTAGTAGTACCAGAACAGAAGATATTAAAGAGGCAGCAAAACCAAACAAAATAGCTTTGGTCTATATTCAGAACTTATTCTGGTGAACCCATGTAAAATATTAGTTGTATTTTATTGTAAAGTACATAATAAAACCAGGTTCCAAACATATGACCATGTACCATCGCTAATGTATTGTCTATTTCTTGACATTGTATTGAGGGCTAAGGATAAAGAGACAAAGTTTATAATACGGTAAGCATAGTATGACATCATTCATATCAAAAAACAACTGAGAACAGACAAACAGTCAATTGTAACGTTGTGTGGGCAAGTCCAGCACGGAACTAGATTACGGGTCAAGATCAAAGGAACATCACTCCTCTCTTTTAAACCTTGTAAGGTGCAATGATACGCTAAGACAATTGTGTATAAAATTGAAAAGAGTAATAGACATTGGTTGCAAACTATGCAGTTCAAGGCACAAGTCGGAGTAAGTAGTAGTTAAAAGGCATGAGGATTAAGGACTTACAACAGCGGCTTTGACTGGTGTAGTCATGCCCTTCTTCTTGCTGGTGTGACAGTCCTTGAAGATTTCCACAGCATTTGGTTCAGGTACTTTTTGGTCCTTGCGGGCTTTCCTCTGCATTTCGAACAAGTCAATATAGATCTGATAATATGGTACAGCAAAAAGAGTGAAACACCAGCTAATTACAAGAGCCTCGCAGTGTGCAATATAGCTACGAGATCCTGTCGTCTGTTGGAATTTAACTTTCGTACGGTTGGCCTTGTTCTTTGAACAGTTCACCTACAAGAAGATAGATTTGTGTGGCACATGCGTAAATAGGACTTCAACATGTGATCTGATCACATATATATAATGTACCTGATACTTCGGAACAGACCAGTGTTTAACAAGGCCCCTCCAGTCTTCATCCGATATATTTTCAACTGGAGATGTTTGGGAAAGTTCACTGTTAGCCTTGCCTTCAAAGTGAGTTTTCCTCAAGTTATACCGATACTGTCGCAGAGCAGACTTGAAAACATGGGTTCAAGCTTGTCTGGTTGCATCATCTTGGCTATCCAACTTGAACCTCATCTGTTGAAAATTATGGGAGTCTCATTATCAGCAACCTAGAAAGTATGGGACAGAGCAAGACGATATTACTAGTTTCCATACATAACCATACTTACAGATAAATGGTCGAGGAAGGTGTTGAACTAGGTTTCATCTTTGTCATTCCTGTACTGAATCCATGTTGGGAGGATACGTACATGACACCTAACGGCAACCGCTGCCTCTGATACTAACTTGGCTGACTCTGTAGCATCACGTGACCTTTTTAAACCTGCCTCAAAACGGATCTCCATTATTCCTCCTCTAGATTTAGTTAACCTATCGAGCATTATCCCTAATGTTTGTTTCCTCTTGTGCCCAGGTGCTAGTCCAACAACGAACATAGGAAGTGTTAGTGTACATCAAACTATGAGACTACATATAAAGAAGCATGCAACTGTAACTTGACTCCAACAACTACCTTCTTGCTGTTGAAGCTCACAAGGTTCATCTGATATTGCCAACTCGTCTTGTGTCAAGAGTGCTTGGGAAGTAGTGTCAGGTGGCAAGGGAGCTTGGGAATGTGCTGCTAGCTCAATTGACGCACGAGTAAGTCGTGCAGCTGGTAGTATTGTGGTAGGTGTTGCAAGAACTAGGGCTGTCTCTGCTTGTTTGGTGGCAGCTATTTGTTTCTGTTTGGCTTTTTTTGCAACTCGTGTAGCATGGGATGCCGTGTTTGTAGAATTTTCCGCTGGACTTTGACCTTCTATTGCACCATCAGTACCAGCAGAATCTGCAGGATTCATCCGCTTCTCATTCCCTGCCATTCTGTGTTTCTTCCTCTTTCTCTGTGCCATGTTAAGTCAAGCCGACAAGAAAAACGAATAACAATTTAGTTCTTCAGAACAAATTGATGCGTGATGCAGCCGAACTGAACTTTGATGTTAGACAGCCACATGATAGGAGGATGTAATATGTATGAAAAACAGGACGGAAGAGATAACCAGAACTATGATGTGTAAATTAAGAAGAAGACATTTCACCAAATTAGAAGCAATGCAATGGAAGGTAGACACCATATGAAAGATGCTACAAATATCGCTCTGCCAAGTTAACAGTGTCTCATCATAAATGGCATTTAAACAAATGTGAAGCAATACAAGAAATAAATCATATGCAAGATGCAAACAACATCACACTACCATGTTAGAGGTCTCTTGTCATTAGCGCCATTGCATATTTACAGCATTGCATATTCCCAGCTTATGATGTGTAAACTAAGGAGAAGGCATTTCAACAAATTAGAAGCAATGAAAGCTAGACACCATATGAAAGATGCAACGAATATCACTCTACCAAGTTAAAACTGTCTCGTCATAAGTGCCATTTCAACAAATTAGTAGTACAAGCTAGAAAAGAATGTGAGATGTAACCTATATCACACTCCGAAGTCAAACGTGTCTTATGATAAGTGATTGTTGCAGGTTACACAACAATAGTAATTTGATGTAAGAACATGGTGTGATAGACAGATATTGTATGTTCTAGAAACAGGAACACGTGTCTTATTCAAGTATAATGTGTAAAGTAAGCAGATGGAATTCAACAAAATTAGAAGCAATACAAGCTAGACATCACACATAACATGCAACCACATATAACAGTGCCAAGTTAGAGGGAGCACCGGTGATGCTGCACTAGGGGAGACGTGCTCATCATAAACACAACTTTGTTGAGTGTCTATGCATGTGTTGTCTTGGAAATCATCTTGGGGGTGTGGAGGAGTAGAAACTGTAGAGACCCTCCGTTCGAAAGGAGCACCTTTATCCGCTGCCTTGCTAACTTCCTTCCACTTTATTGATTTTGAATTGTCAAGTAAAACCGACAAGAAAAAGCAATAAAATTATCTCTTCAGAACTCATTCATGCATGATACTGACAATCACTACTTTGATGTAAGGCAAACACATGATACCAGGATGGAATATGTACGAAAAACAGGACGACATGGCATGTTCACAACTGTTTGTGTAAACTAAGCAGAAACCATTCCAGCAAATAAGAAGCAATGCAATCTAGACACCACATGAAAGATGCAACCAATATGACTCTGCCAAGTTAAAAGCGTCCCATCATAAATGGAATTTCAACAAATTAGAAACAGCGCATGCTATAAATCATATGAAAGATGCAACTAATATCGCACTGCATATACTAAAGGTGTCACGTCATGTTGATTGATGCGGGATACAAAAAAACAATAGTTTTATGTAAGGACATGCTTAATAGACAGATGTACTATGTACTAAATACAGGAAGGCATGTCACATTAACAGGTATAATGTATAAGCTAAGCAGACTAGCACATGCAGTTTAACCAGATTGGAAGAATTACAATCTAGACACCATATGCAACATGCAACCACATATCATGCTTCCAAGTTAGAGCAAGCACCTGCGATGCTAGTGTAGGGGAAATGCTGTAATCAACTACAGAGCTACATTCACTATCTTCATCTAGCATTTCTGTTTCTTGAGAATCATGTCGGGAGGCTGACGCTGCATTCTTTAAATGAGGAGTAGTCCCCTTGCCTGCCTGCCTCGTCATAAGTGATTGATGAGGGATACAGAAGAACATTAGTTTGATGTAAGAACATGGTTAATACATAGATGTACTAGTATGTACCAAAAACAGAAAGGCATGTCATATTCAAAAGTATAATGTGTAAGCTAAGCAGATGCAATTTAACCAAATTGGAAGCAATACAAGCTAGACATCCGGCTGGAGTGGTGAGCATGATCATCTAGGACCTGAGAGCCTGGTGGGAGGCGGGCTGCTTCGCCACCATCGCAGCTTTTTAGTTGGCTTCCAGGTGATGCATATCTTTGCTGGGCTTGTCACTGGCTCGGCCAGTGCCCCGACTAGCTATTTGTCTTCTGGTGCTCATGGGATGGTGGTTCATGTAAAAAATAACTTTCCTTATCTTACCGACTTCGGCCTTTCGAATAGAGGTAATAGCACCCCAGGTACCCTAACTTGCATAGAATGTGATGATTTAGTCCCAAACTTGCAAAATTTGACTCCACCATATCCCAACTTGCACCTCATGTGATGATTTAGTCCCAGGCCAATCACAGCTCGACAATTGGTAGCCAGATGGCTGGACCGGTCAGCGCACACACTTTTGCAGAAACCCCCTACCATTTCCTCTAATGAACCCGCACTCACCCACCTGAACTTGTCGCTGTCGGGGCGACAGAGCTCGCGGGCTGGCGAGGCGACAGAGCTCACGAGTTGGCGTCCGTTCGAGGCCGCCGCCCAGGCCCAGACGTGCCTGGATGTGTTGCGTCTGCTCGCACTCACTAGAGATGCGCCGGCGCCGGCGGACGAGCTCGCCCTCGATGGGAAAGGGCCTGCCGGTGATGCCACCACGCCGCCTCCTCCTCCGTCTCCATCTCCACCACCGCTACTGTCGCAGCCCCAAACGAGGCCGGAACCGCAAGAAGCTGAGGCAGAGGCAGAGCCGGGCACCTCCAAGCAACACTCCTCACCGCCGCAGCCGGAGGAGGCGTTGCCGGCGGAGGAGCCTTCGCGGGTGGAGCGCAACATCAGGAGCGTCCTGAAGGCCATGCTGGCCATGGGAGCATTCCCCGACGAGCGCTACGCCCTCTACCTCGGGGACTTCTTCAAGGCATACCTCCAGGCGCCCAGGCCCATCGACCCGCCGCCGCTGCCAGACGCCGCGGGGACGGCGGGCCTGGGGCCGATCCAGGAACGCTATCCTTACCTCGCCGACGAGGTGGCCAGGATGGAGAAGGCAGCGGAGCAGCGTGAGGTGCTGAGCAGAGGCCTGCTGCAGGCGGAAGCTGCCACGCTGGCCGCCCTGGAAGCAGAGTTTAGCAAGGCGACGTTGGCCGGCAAGGAGGCGATGCAGGGCAAGCTGGAGGCGGAGGTGCAGTACGCCAAGGCCAGGGTCGACACGGAGGCCATGGTTGAGATGGTCTGTGGTGGCAAAGTAGGTTGATCTTTCTGTCATGTGCAGATGCAATGCAAATGGAAGCCATTTGCTATAGTGGCTACTAGTATCAGGCTTGGATCGAACTATGGAAGAAATGTTGATCAGGAGGTGACCTTGCACTTTGTATCGTGGACATGTCTAATGTATCTAGCTAGCAATATTTAGGGCTATTTGCATCAATGTAGACTTGAATCTACTCTGGCCTGAATGACCAATTTCTCAATCTGCTCTGTTCATAAGTATTGTATCCTCTGTTCCCTTCATCTGCGTACGTAGAAATTTTGGCAAAAAATGTGTCAAGAATCAGCAAAACTAGTACTCTACATTTACATTTACATTCCACATAGGGAAAAGAAGATGAACGCATAACAGATCGCGCATGAGCAGGACTGTAGATTTATGTTCCCGATCAAATTGGGTTCAGTCATACATTTAGCTTAGGAGATTACACACATAAGACACATCCATGAAACGAAATTAACTTCACCTTGCCTCCTAATTAATCAAGATTCCACCATAGCCTGACCCATACTACTAGTAGTACCTAAATCATTTCTGGTTGGGAGCGGCAGACTTGATGGTCTCGACCATGGCCTCCACCTGAATCCTGGCCCTGGCGTAGTGCACCTCCGACTGCAGCTTGGCCAGCATGGCCTCCTTCCCGGCCCGCGTGGCTTCCCTCAACCGATCTTCCAGCGAGCCCAGCGCGGCAGCGCCCATCTGCAGCAACCTCCTGCCCAGCGCCGCACGCTGCTCTGCCGTCTTGGACCTTGATAGCCTCGCCACCTCGTCCGCGAGGTAAGGGTAGCGGCCCCTCATCGTCGCCCCCAGCTGCGCCACGTGGAGAGGCACCGCGCTCGTCGCCGACGGCGGGTCGATGGGCCGGGGCGACTGGAGGTAGGCCTTGTAGAACTCCCAGGAGTAGAGCTCGTACCGCGCATCGAGGAACGCGCTCATCTCGTGGATCGTCTCCGAGAGGGCCATGGTATGGAGCTCCATGTGCGACGGCGGGGAGGGATGGTGGTTGGTGGTGCGCCGCTCTGGCTCCGGCTCACGGAGGCCGAGCTGGCCGAGCATCTCCTGGATCGCGTCTTCGAGGCCCCTGGCACACGACGACAGGGGGTTTCTGCAAAAGTGTGTGTGCTGACCGGTCCAGCCACCTGGCTGCCAATTGTCGAGCTATGATTGGCCTCGGACTAAATCATCACATGAGGTGCAAGTTGGGGTATGGTGGAGTCAAGTTTTGCAAGTTTGGGACTAAATCATCACATTCTGTGCAAGTTAGGGTACCTCGGGTGCTATTACCTCTTCACACCATATGGAACATGCAACCACATATGACACCGCAAAGTTAAAGCAAGCACCTGGGATGGTGGTTCATTGCGAGCGAGGTCATCAACTCCAGAGCTACGTTTGCCGTCTCCATCTGCTGACACTGCACCCTTTATAGCGCTGTAACGTGTCTTGCCTACCCGCATACGAAGCTAGAGCGACTTCTCTCTTTTCTTTTTGGCTTCTCTCATGGCAGCAGAGTCTGAAATACCCTTGCATAAAAACACAATAGTGAGAGTAAGGGTGAAGTCTGTGCAGAACTAGTGCACTGTAAAAGTAGCAGATAGCAGGTGGCTGAAAAATAAATGACAGGAGACATATGATAGCTCTACAACATTGCATGGCAAACAAATTAGATTCTACTCCGTATGATTTTGTAATATATGAGCACAGGAAATGCAGGTACTCCTCCAGCACACCACCACATGTGGTCATATCTAAGATAACAGTCGACTGAAAATAAATAGGTCAGTCGATTTTTTTAATGAACCGTCTGATCTATAAGGAACGGGCAGATGGCCTTCGTCTACCTCCCGCCAGTCACTGTTGATGATCTTTCTCGTACCGCCAGCGACCACCGGCCCAGACCCCTGCCTCCGCCGCCCCGCCCTCCCATCGACCTCACACCACCGCTGTGCTTGGCAGCACCCCCAGACCATCCCTTTAATCCCGGCCGACCTCCAGATCGGGCGCCAGTAGCTCTAGGCCGCACACGCCCCTAAGATAAACACCAAGGCGCTGCTTCCCCGGCGTAATAGGCGTACTAGCGCCTGTTACGCCAGGGAATGCTTCCGTTAATTGGGAATCAACTGGCCAGAAATTGAAATTCAGGGGGGCGACGGACCTCTAGCTAAGGTGAAATAGTATATGAGGAGAAACCTTCTGCATCGCGAGTTACTAGGAACATCTAGTATCAAGAAGAAGCGGTCAACTAGTGTCTTCTATGGGATGAATACCGTGCAAGCAGAGACGTAAGATTTGCACGAATAAGGGAAGAGGAGTACCTTTTTCAGTTGCCGGTGTGGTCACCTCCACATGTCGCGCCGATCTTCTTCTTTTTACCGAGGAAACCGATGTTCTGGAGGGTGCAGGCTTGGACGAACCCATGGCCAAATTGTTGACTGTGTTGCCGTGGCCGTATGTCGGCGGAGGGGAAGCAGATCCGAGGCGGCGAAGGACGGCGTAGCAGGAACAGCTCCGGTGCGGTGGAGGGTGGCGAAGTTGGAGCGGCAGCGGTGAGGCGCAGGACGGCGTGGTTGAACTGGCTCGGGTACGGACGGCTCGGCCTCGGCTTCAACTACTAGCCATGGAGGGCGTTGCGGTGGACGACGACGTCGGGGTATCGGCTCCGGCGTGATGGAGGAGGGCGGTGGTTGATGGGTGGGATGGGGTGGCGGACGGAGGACGCCGGGGTTTCGCGGCTGGTGGCGAGGTAGTTTTGGCGCCCACGGAGTACGAATGGGGAATCGAACGGGTGCGGGGGAACCATGTTTCGGTCTGGGACGCGCTTGTTTTTGGCTTTTTTGAACAGAAGATGGGACGCGCTTGTTTGAAATTTGGGGAAAGTACAAACTTTGCCCCCCTCTTAAATTTCAGACCTACTGCGGGTCGGGGGTAGGATGGTAATCCCAGGTGTCCCAAATAGTGGGCGGGAGCAATTTCGGCCGCGCGCATGTGTGCTTAGGCGGCCATTGTGTATGAATGTTTTTCGGATGCGGTTGTGTGGCGTCTAGATGAAGCTACAAACCTACCCCGGTTTAGACCTTTGGACGTCGGGCCGGTAGGTTTCACGGGTCGGAGTTATTAGAAAAGTAATTTCCTTGTACTACCAAACATTGGTCTCACGCGGTTTCGGGAGAGTAGAGGCTCTTTTGGCGCTTCGTTCGAAATTTTGAAACACAAGCATTCACGTTTAGAGTACTCTTGAACTATGAGGATTGACCTAAATAGACAACGTTATATTTGACCTTGTATGTTTGAAAACCTCATTAAATTATCCGATTCTTTTTAAAATTTTGACACTTGAAAATCCTATAACTATGATTATTTTGGAATAAAGGAGCTAAATTAGAATCTATTTTGTACACGACTACATATGCTATTATGTACAAAATCAGAGCAAAGATTGGTGCCCCCATAATTTAGGTATGGTTTACAAATGCCATGATATCAAATTCAAATAATTGAATGGACTTCATGTTGAATTCGATTTTTTAAACCACCTTAAGTTGAATTCAAATGTATGCTAGTTCATAGGTAGCTATTTATAATGTCCATTGTGTAACTTTCGTATGTATAATGTGCTTTACACACACAACATGAACTATACTCACGTTTATATTCGATTGCTAAAGCGATGCATTGTCTGGAGTTCAAAATACTAACTATGTGGATCAATTGTGTCGAATAATAACATAGACATGCTCAAATTCGATAGAATCTAGATGTCTGATGGATCAATGACCGCTCCTTACGCGAATTGCAAATATCATGATCCCATCCTAATATTTGGATACAATTTATATCTTTAATCAATGTGTAGAGCAGTCTTTTACGTGTAGTTTCACTCTCCATCGGTGGTCTCTCACACATGCTCACACACTCTCTCCCGAGGTGTCTTTCTCGCACACATGCTCTAGAATAACCCTCCCTCCCTCTCATAACCATTCACAACTGTTTTCACTAACCTTTATCACAAGCACTCTTCCTCTCGCAAACATACACACAAACAATCCTCATCGACCCTTTCTATATACATGGACCTGCCTACGTGTCTCATGTACGCACATTATCTTTACGCATGTCTCTCACGCATTGTCTCACACCTCTCTTCCTAATCGACGAGTATGATTCTAGCAGAGCATTCTGTAGGATGCCCCTTAAAGTTAGGTTGGATGAATAGTAATATCAGAGATAAAGGGGTTACCTTAGTCCGAGAACCTAGCGTTACAGATCCTAGCCGGCTTTGTTAGTGGACACAGAGTCCTTCACAATTCTGCTAAGTTTGTCTTGTACGACTAGTCATCCATGGGTCTTCCTAAATGCGTCACGGGCCGACCAATGTGGCGCAGGACGGAACCGAACGAAGGGCCTCACCTCGACCCACCGGACCTCACGCGGTGACACACCCTCTGCCCCCACGTCTCATTATCTTCTCACACCCACACATACCAACACAAACACCACACACACAGAAAATTTCTCCTGGTGCCTCTATTCCCTCCCCCCTTGCATATACACACTCAAGGGAATGGAATCTCTTGTCGTGACGTCATATTCGTCTCTCTCTCTAGACCACTCTCATTTCTCGTGCTATCTCTCCCACGCCCCCCGGTCGGCCCCTCTATCCATGCCTCTCTCGAATACGTAATACACACACATACCTCTCTAGGCCCCGCCAAATGCATCAACTACACATTCACACATGTTACATCACGTACCCCATTGATCTAAAAAGCCCTCTCTTCACGTTTATTTCGCATACAACATTCCTTTTGAATAAAGTGTGGCCAAAAAATTATTTTAGAGTTTCTACATATATACAACATTACAAAGTTATATGGAGGAGTACGAACGCTAATTTGCATTGCATGGTGCCCACAATGATATTTATTCCGCACTGTGAATTTGTATATTTTTATACTATATACAAAGTTAGTCATAATAAAGAGAAACGAAGAGCATCTCTCTCTCCGTTGCATACCCCCCCTGTACGCCCCTTTCACGTATGCACACAAAACTATCTCCAGGTCCTCTAAAAGTAAGCCCCCAGAAAATTCACGCATGTTTCATCTTTCTCTCGCGATATATGCAATGACGATCATTGTATTTGAAGCGAAAGCACGATACGTACATTGGACTTCAGAATCCACTCATTACGGTCACCATTTACGTTTAGTGGTTATTATACAGTCATGGGCTCACCGTACAACTCTGTATTTGCTCATGACATGACTAGTTGACCAGTTAAACGCTCCACGTGGCACCTCTAGTGTTGCATCACTTTATCTCACTACCATCGTGCCCACCTGTCGACTTGTATATACTCTACATCTACACTCTTATAAAATACATAAAATACACTCTTATGAAAAACAGAGTTGGTGATGATGGTGTGCCTACCATCCTGCAATATAGGCCGTTCGATTTATATCTGACGGATAGGAAAGAAACTATGGCAATTTTGCAAAAAGGTACCTACACACCTCTCCACATTTGCAAATAAGGCCTTCCCTCGTTCATCCTTTTCTCTCACAAGATAAACAAGTCATACAAATGCATCTTGATGCTACGTGCAACGCACGGGCATCTTGCTAGTAAGAATGAAAACAAACGACAAAAATATATTTGGACGGTGGTTCGAAGTCATGACCGCGGGCACAATGGACAAGGTGGCCTTGTATTGGTATGCTGAGCCGTCTGTTTTAACACACAGGAACTGGTGTGGTGATTATACATACACGCACGCATGCACACGAACTGCATCCACGCAACACTCACACAAACACATGCACCCACGCGCGCACGCAACACTCACACGTACACACGCAGCCACGCACGCACGCAACACTCACACGCACGCACGCAACACTCACACGCACACATGCACGCATGCATGCACACACCAGTACATCACACGACCAACACACACTCTCACGCTCAAGTGCTCAACCTACACGTGCATGCGCACACATCAGGCCCTGACAGACACATACACAACCAGGTGATTCCCGCGCACGGGTTGGAGCCTTGTCGCGCCTGCATAAATTTGTGTTTATCTGACCTTTTGCCTACACGAACTGACAGGTGGGACCCACAAGGAACGTGGTCAATTTAACTAGTCAACATGGGGCCACGCAGACTATTTGGCCGGTCAACAGAGTGCAATCCGATGCTGAACTGTGAGCAAGTGACCGTATAATCACCGCAAAACGTATATAGTGACTGTAATCAGCTTATTCTGAAGTTCGGTGACCGTATTACGCTTTTCTCTCTGTAGGCCTTCCAAAACTACATCTCTACACGTTCTCGCATGTTACATCTAACAACTATGCAATACAGCACTACTACTACACTCTAACACAATAAATCATATGTGTTTTTAGTTCTACTAGATATCATATTGTTACTTATAATTATTCAGTTTGCATACATTAAAATTGCCTTTGAAATGTATGGCCAGTATCATCTACCTTGCGGGGAAAATCCCGCCCTTTCCTGTTTAATCGGGTTTGTATCGATGGATCGTGCGAAACAACAAAACTATAGTACTATACAATACAAGTGACAGTTCACTGGGCCGTCGTGTCGTCTACTCCTCCGTCGTAAGAGTGGAGCACTCGCTTTCATAAATCTTCTAGTCCCTTTCGCCGACATGTGGGACATCAAGCTACTGGGTCCACGTGCCATACCGGAATACAGTGCAGAGCAGCCGGGGTGAAGCACCCCAGTCATGGTGCCGGCGTAGTAATGAGCAATGAGGCGTCAAATCACAAAGCTGCACCTTTCCCGCAGTTAAGTTGGAGGGACGAAGCAACCATCATTTCACTCGTTGCTAAATCCGCTTCTCCCTCATCTTCTTCAACTTAACCACATGTTGCTTCTGACGTTGTTCTGCCTCATGTTGGACGCGGATCGGCTTGGTAAAGCACTGACACGTGGGACCGCATGTTAGCAAACCGCCAGGACAACGTCCTCCAAAAATAAGAAGCCTAATCCTAGACTTACAAAGGGCTACGTAGCTGCTACGTATACTTTCCACCTAATCTATATATGCCCCCCTGATTTTCAGGTGGGGTGGGCCTAATCCTCTCCTTTAATCCAATCAAATAGTCCCACATCACATCAGTTCGTGACTTTACGTAAACCATTACGTGGATGTAGCATTGCTCAAATAAGAAACCTCCCCCGCCATCCGCGCGGCAAAATCACCTCCTTTTTACTAATCTTGATTCTATAATTTTTTAGATCAATATAATTGAGATTTGTATAGATAGCACACAGGAGCAAAACCAAGTGGTACGGTTAAGGGCATCCACAATGTGTAGCCAAATGTGAAAATAGCTTTTGGCATCGTGGGAACCATTGTGGACGGTGTTGCCAAAGCCAAAAAGATGGAACCGAAGCTCCCTGATTGATTGATTGAAGGAATAGAAAAATGCAACATCTCTCCTCTTTCTCCCATTCTTGGACGCATGTAGTACAGTATAGAGCACAGAGTCTACTCCCCTGTCCCTTCTATCACAAATCACAAAGCAGTGAGGCGTCAAATCACAAAAGCACGGACGAAGCAACCATCATTTCACTCTTCGCTGACTCCGCTTCTCCATCGTCTTCTTCGAGAAACCATCTCACCGCACTAGTACTCCTAGTAGTACTAGTAAAGGACTTCCTGGATGCAAATAATGCGGTTGTCTCGGCTTGCAGGCGACACTTGCGAATGACTTACCGTGGTCTCCCTCAATGGTGTTCTCCGTCGAACGCACTTTGCCAAACCACCAAAAAAAAGATATCGTCGACGTCGCCGCAATGGGGAAGGAAGTCAAATATAGTTACTACCTCCATTTTTTTGTACACAAGGCCACTATATCAAAATTACAATTTGCAAAGGGCCACTAACACTAATCGAGGAAAAATTGATGGGGTTAGCAACCAAGGACATTAATATCCCATGCATGCATGCGGGAGTGAGAAGGTTGGTTTGCATGGCGCTGCATTAATCAAGCGATGAGGAGTGAGATGGTTAGCTCTTTGGTCTTTGGAGAAAAAAATACGCATTAATTGACATGTGAAACGAGGATTTGTATCGATTAAATCCCGCAAAGGAAAACCCCGCCTTTCTTTTTTAACACTAGTACTCCTAGTACGTACGTACTTATCCTGTTTGGGTCTAGGCCTTGCATTGCCAAACTTCGCCACACATTTTTGTCAAGCTTGCCTAAAGTTTTCAAAATGAGAAGGAGGTACACTTGCGCACGGCTGTCGCGGTCGCACCGCACCCTCACACGGTCGCTCATGCACGCCGCGGTCGCACCGCACCCTCACACAGTCGCTCCTGCACGCCGCAAACCCAACCAAGGGAACGCACCCTCACTGACACGTGTTGTCGCATGTGAACAAACCAAACTCAGCCATCCTATCGCTGACACATAATTTTCGTTCATAGAGTATGTTTATCCAACCGCATTTTGGGGAGTATCCATATGGCCCGTGCGGTGGTCTGTTGGGGAAGAAGAAGAGGTGAGGAAGAAGGAAAGAAGGGTTAGGAGACGGAGGATATTCGTCCAACCGCCTGAAATGGTAGACTGACCCAAGTCAGACGACTTGCATAACAAATATATGTTTTTACACAGCAAAAGATCCATAAAAACAACAACATAAAGAAAAACTATCACTGCTCGCGGAAAGAGACGGCCTCGTCATCTTTGGGTGCCGGCGCGAACCAGCCGACGTGTGTCTCCGCACCGTGGTTGTCCTCGGCCTCCAGCTACTCGTTCAAGCGGAGCGTGCGGGCACTCTGCACGGATGAGAGCACAACCCGGTTCAAGTCGAGGACGTCCGGTTCCGCCTGTAGGAGGGCCTCGATGGCAGCAGCATCCGCGCGCTCCGCGTCAAGTCGAGCCTCCGCCGCCCGGTTCAAGTCCAGGACGTCCGGTTCCGCCTGTAGGAGGGCGTCAATGAGAGCGGCATCCGCGCGCTCTGCGTCGAGTCGAGCCTCTGCCGCCCGGTTCAAGTCCAGGACATCCGGTTCCGCCTGTAGGAGGGCCTCGATGGCAGCGGCATCCGCGCGCTCCGCCTCAAGTTGAGCCTCCGCCGCCCGGTTCACATCCACGACATCTGGTTCCGCCTGCAGGAGAGCCTCGATGGCAGCGGCATGCGCGCGCTCCGCGTCGAGTTGAGCCTCTGCCTCCCGGTGCTTCTTTAGTATCGCCATGTTGAACCGCTGGTCCGCCTCCACCATGGGGGACACGGACGCCGGCACGAAGTCGACGTCCATCGTCTCATACCCATCGGGGGCCTTCTGCGCCGCGACCTCCGCCATGAACATTGGATCGGCTTCCTCCTCCTCGTAGCTTGGCTCCAGAGAACTCGGGGATTGGCCCGCCGCAAAGCGAGCTTGGGAACGGAGGTCTGTGGTGCCGACCGCCGCCGCGATTTCTGCGCGGCGCTCTGGCGTCAGCATCTTGTAGTAAGTGATCTTGCGGCGCACCATGGCTTTCCGGCGAACTAGGGGACGCTTGATGCGGGCTAGGGGATCGAAAGGTGGGGGAATGGGCTGGAGATTTGGTGTGGTTTTAGGGCAGTGGCTGGCGTAGGCCGAGCAGCGAAGGTTCTGGTGTGAATAGTGGTTCCGGTGACGACCGGTCAATCTGTTTTGACTGTACATCGCTCTTGTCGCGCTTGCGTTGCAGCCCGGCACGCTCGACCCTCCACGTCACTCACCGAATGGAACGCGCTTCGTCTTGCATTTTCGCTCGCTTGTGGGACCGCAGTTGAGAGCAAACCGACGTCCCTCCCCCTCCCCCGCCCGCGTCATTTATTATACCACCACTCCCTCCGTTTTATGCGGAGTAAATAAAAACAAAGGGAGTATACTACGGATGAGGATCCCCTGACGTGGCCAAACCCATTGAGTAACTAACATGCGGGGCCTAGCAAGCATGGGGTCCGCCAGTAAGTGACCGAAAGGGAGGGTAAGGCAGGGATACCTACGTCAGAGGATCCACTTCCACTATACTACTTTGACCAAATGTTAGAGTAATAATATATGACATGCAACTTACACAAATGTTAGAGTAATAATATATGACATGCAACTTACACAAAGCATACAGGGTCTAATGCGTTTTTCGAGGCTAACTTTGACCAAATGTTAGAGTAATAATATATGACATGCAACTTACACAAAGCATATCATCAAATTCGTATTTGAAAGGAGTTTCCAATGATATAATTTTCACATTATACATCTCATGTACTATTAATCTTGTCAATAGTCAAATTGGAAACCATCTCGAGTACAAATCTAGGAGTACATACAAATCTCACAATATTGATTGGGCGTTGTTGAATGTTGATACCTTTTTGATCAAAGTAGAGATACTTTGACTACACATAAAACTTATATGTAAACTAGAAAGGATAGGGGGAGTATATTGTACGTTCAAAAACGAAATGAACATTGAATACCCTTTATATATGATTTGCGGATGCTATGATCACCGGTTCAAAATTTTGAATCCGCCTTAGGTATCACGTGCCCCCACTCGTTCCCTCTCGATTTCATCTCGGGGTCCGGAGATCTATTGAAAGAGGACTAGGGTGGGTACATGCGAATGATACTTGGCGGAATGTTCAAATGAGGCATGCGGGAGGATGGACTCGACTGGAGGGCGACATGATCGATGGAGAAGAGGGTTGGAGAGGAATGAGAAATAAGCAAACGCCACATGATTATACTTGAACGGCTCAAATAAACAATAAGTTGTCTCGCTTGGCCTACATAGTGAAAGGCCTAATGCGCAACGCGGAGCACTGACGCTCGAATATGGCCGGGAAAACAGGGAAACCGACATGTGGGGCACACCCGTCGGGACGACGTAGCGCAGACTAGTCCAATGGAGGAGCTGGCCCACGACATCCTCACCACCGACAACCGTTCATGTGTGTCGTTGGGGCCAACAACGGGGCGCAGCTCCAGCACCGCCTCTGGACACGGCGACCGCGGTGAGCGACATGCTCATATCGTCGCTAGACACGGTCAGTTTCAGTGTGCCGAGGGTGGCGTTAGTGCTGTGGCATGACCAACGGTATGTTTGGTTTGTGCCCAAGGTTGCCCCATCAAAGCATTGAGTAGCCAAAATTTTGGTTGAGGTATTGGTTGCCCATGATTTGGCCGACATTGGCAAGAAAAATGAACTAGAGTTGGCTAGAGTTCATTGGCATGCCAAAGAAATGGCAACCATCCAAACAAAGACCAATCTTTGGGTCATGACCAAAATTTTGGTTGAGGTATTGGTTGCCCATGATTTGGCCGACATTGGCAAGAAAAATGAACTAGAGTTGGCTAGAGTTCATTGGCATGCCAAAAAAATGGCAACCATCCAAACAAAGACCAATCTTTGGGTCATGACCAAAATTTTGGTAAGGTGCAATTTGGCCACAATCCAAACACACCCCAACACCCAGCTCGTCGAGGATGCACGGGGCGCTGCGACGCGTCCGCGGAGTGGTGTAGCGCGGCCAACTGCATCCTCTGGACCTGAGACCATGCCGGGTCGTCTTGCTTTTTCAATGACATGCGGGGATCGCATCTGAGCAAAGGGCATCTCCAACGTTGCCACGACCGCAGCTGACTACCCTGGCACACCAAAACCCTCGTCCCTCGCGCCGTCGCGCGGTGTGTTCCCAGCCGGCGCCAGCTGCCCGCATTCATGCCGTCCGTTCGTATGTCGTTGTTAAGGGGCTCGGTGCCCGAGGAACCAACTCCGGCGACTTAATGACGGACCCGGACGCTTGGCCTGACCGGAATGCGCTACTTAAAGCGGCAACGCCCAGCTAACCTCCACACCATAGCGCATCGTCCTCCTACCTGGCACCACATCCGCCATGACCACAAGTGCGAACGCTCTGCGGGAGAGCTTGTCTTCGGGGATGAAGCTTGAGGTCGCCGCCCTCGCTCAAGTCGCCTCTCGCAACGCAATAGCGGCGTAGCCGGACGCGGACGCGACCGCACAAGCGTTGGCCACGCTGGCGGCCGACGACGGGAGCACCGTCAGCCACGCGTCCTACTTGCCGCCGTCCAACGTCCGGCACCGCCGAGGTCGGGGACTCCTCCGAGGATGAGTAGGGCATGGGAGGCGGCAGGGCATGGTGTGCCAACTGGCCGGTCCGTATCCCGTGTTCTACTCTTCCTCGCCGGAGACCGCACCTTCACTTCACGGGTCTTGAACCCCGCCCCCGTACATAGAGATCGCAGATGGAGGACGTCGGTCGCCACCGTAGAATAGGTTTAGGTTCGGGTTTCTTTTATTTTTCTGTCCTATAAAAGTTTGAAATGTAATGGAAATCTGCCGTGTTTGCATTAATCTCGGCCGGTGTATATGAACTTTCACAATAATATACATATTGTAGGAGTACTAGCAAGATGCCCGTGCGTTGCACGGAAGATCAAGATCTTGTGGGAGAAAAGGATGAACGAGGGAAAGCCTTATCTGCAAATGTATAGAGGAGTGCGGGTAAATTGTCATAGTTTCCTTCCTATCCGTTAGATATAGATCGGACGGCCTATATTGCAGGATGACAGGCACACCATCATCACCAACTCTGCTTTTTATTGAACCGAGACAAATCTAACATGCGAAGTAAAATAAACACATAGGGTCTATACATACACAAATTATCTTAGGCACTCCAATAGTACGTCCACTACACATTCACGCATTTCACATCTTTCTACATCTACGGGAACTTACGAAAGGGTTAACGTAAATTGCCTCTCTCTCTCCTCCCCTGATTTTCATGGTGGTGGGCCCCTCCCTCCCCCCAATCTACAATCAACAGCTCACACGTTTCACATTACGTTAATTACGTAACTGGGATTACATAGGTGTAGCATTACTCGTCCTAAAAAACCCAACTAAGCCAACCTCCCAGCATATCGCGCGGGAAAAGACCCGGCCGCGCCGTTTTAGTCGGGATTACCGGATTACTAGTAGTAGTATCGATGGATCGCGCGAAGCAACAAATTTTTTTTGAGGGGGTGAAGCACCTAGTTTAAAAGGAAAAAAGGTGGTACACTCACAGCACTCCTGTCGCGGTCGCATTGCACCCCACACACGTTCGGTCCTGCACACGGCTCATGCAAACGGAACGCGCTTTGGCTTGCCTCTTCACTGCCACGTGGGACTGCACTTGGAGAAACCGACCATGCGCCAAACTCCCCCCGCCCACCGTGCGAAAATCCTCCCCCCCCCCACACCCAAAAATTCTCCCCAAATCCGATTCAACCGCCCTTCGGCCAACTAGCCAATAATATTCCCCAAACCCCCCTCCCCCCTGTCCCCCTCCACTCCATTCGCTCCGCCAAAGCCGCCCTCCCCGCCGCGCCAATATGTCAGCACCGCGGTTCGGCGATCCTCTCGCTCCCACAGTACGCTCTCATAGACTGCCATCCTCTAGCCGCGCCGCCACCTCTGGCTACGTTCTTGTGGAGGCACACGGCGGTTAGCGCCGCCACCGCTGGCGATGTTCGTGTGGAGACGCACGGCGGTCAGCTTCTCCCACGGTACGCGCATTCTAGACTGAGGCCCCGTTCATGTCGGTGTAGCGCTGAATGTTAGCTGATAGACGCTGTTAATCTCACTGTTTGCCGAAGTAGTTTACTGTCAATATGCTCTGCTTAAGAAGCTTCCTTGCCCTGTTCTGCACTCAATCTGCTTAGCTGAGATGGCATGCCAAGGCCGATTAGTTGCTAAAATATCCTGCCATATATTTATTGTGACGTAGATTGCCATGGTCTAGTAGCCAATCTGTTAGGTGAAATAGCTCTACACCGTTTTATACTCGATCTTTGTTGCTGCGATGGCCTTCGATAGTTTGATGGCTGTGTGCTCGGCCTCATTGACTGCTGAAACAGCCTGCCATAATTTGGCACTCAAATCTGTTTGCTGAATTAGCTTTACATATATTTCGTTACTTAGATCTGCTCGTCCAAATATCTTGCCATAGCTTAGACATTGAACTAGGTATTTTTTTCTGGACTTCATAAAAAAGCATATATGTTTTTCCTGTAATATCTAGTAGAAGAACTAATTTGTATGTCTAACAGATGGACAGGACTTGGATAACTTCTGCTCGAAGATTCTCCGCTGCATATGTCGAGGGCGTTGAAAACTTCATGAACTTTATCAGAGCTGAGTACGGTGGTCCGAAATCAGATGTGCTCTGCCCGTGTAGCAGTTGTATGAATTCAGTTACAAGACCCCAGTCAACTGTGCAAAATCATCTACACTTGTATGGGATGTCGGTCACATATACTAGGTGGGTTCATCATGGTGAAGCTGTGAACGTCAATATTATTGACTACGTGGAAGCAGCAGATCACCATCTTGATCTGCCTGATGCTCAGGTGGAAGAGGAGGAGGAGGTGGTGGTGGCGGAGCCAGTGAGTTTGACCAACATTGAAACAATGCTACGAAATGCTCGTGCATTCCGTGAACTTTCACCTGCAGAAGAAAAATGGTGGGCCCGCATGTTGGAACAATGCAACGTTGCTGTCACCCCAGGAAATAAGCTGTCAGTATTCTCAGCTATGGTCACCTTTCTTCAGGTGAAGACATCTGAGCGGATGACCAACAATTCATTCGATGCGATGTTGGCTGCTTTCCGCAAATCTTTCCCAGATGCGTCCAAGCTGCCACACACCTACAGTAAAATGAAGAATTTCCTTCGTGCAGTTGGAATTGGATATGATATGATCCATGTTTGTATGAATAATTGTGTTCTGTTCCGGAAGGATTATGCCAACTTAAGTGAATGCCCAAAATGCAAATCATCAAGATGGAAAGATGGCGATGCTGTGAAGAGGATTCCTCATAATGTTCTGAGACATTTTCCAATTACACCAAGATTGCAGAGGTTGTTTCATGATGCTGAAACAAGAGAGGATGTACTGTGGCATTCTAGGAACCAGGAGTACAGAGATCAGAATGTAATGAGCCATCCATCTCATGGTAGTGAGTGGAAAAGCTTCAATGATAAACACAAAGAGTTTGCTGCTGACCCGAGAAACATTAGACTTGGCTTAGCTTCAGATGGATTTAACCCATTTGGCCACCAGAGCGCCACATATAGCATGTGGCCAGTGCTTGTTATCCCTTACAACATGCCTCCAAATGTCTGCACCAAAGAATCAAACTACATAATGGCCTTGCTCATCCCAGGTCCAAAAAGTCCTGGAAAGGATTTTGATTTGTTCATGGAGCCTCTTGTGGAGGAACTTCAACAGCTATGGAAGGGTGTTCTCACTCGAGACCTATATAGCAGCCCACCAGCTGATTTCTTTCTGCGTGCTGTTATAATTTGGTGCATCCATGATTATCCGGCTTTGGGCACTATGTTAGGGCGAACGACACATGGTTACAATGCATGTGTTCGCTGTGACAGGAATCCGCTGTCATACGCAATACTTAGCAAGATCTGTTACATTGGACACCGCCGTTTCCTTGCCAAGGACAAGCCGCATCCTAGAAAATACCGAAGACATGTGTTCAATGCAAAGCATGAAAACCGTGATGCGCCAAAGAGGCTCACCGCCGATGAGTTGCAAGTGGAATTAGAGAAGGTCAGGCATATTACACCAGGAAACCATCCTGGTAATGGTAGCGGGAAAAGGAAGCGTGGCAGGGTAGAAGAGAGATTATTGTTTACCCGCAGGTCCACTTTGTGGGACTTGGAGTATTGGAAAGATTTGGATCTGCGGCATAATCTTGATGTGATGCACATCGAGAAAAATATATGTGACAGCATTATCGGCACACTTCTTAATATTGAAGGCAAGACGAAAGATACCTTAAAATCTAGGATTGATTTGACACACCTGGGTATCCGAAAGGATTCAGGTGCAAGATGAAGGTAAACCATGGGATATGGCACCAGTTGTGTACGTCTTGGACAAGGTAAAAAGAAAAGAATTCTGCGAGGTCCTATCACGTGTGAGATTCCCACATGGATTTGCTTCCGACCCTGAAAGGAGAGTCAGTGCAGATGGAAACAAGGTACAAGGGTTGAAAACTCATGACTGCCACGTCCTACTTCAAAGGGTTTTACCTGTTATCCTTAGAGGATTGGGCCGCCCTGACTTATACAGAGCAGTTGCAGAGTTGGGACAATTCTTCAGGGAACTCTGCTGTAGGAATATCAGGATAGATGCTTTGGAGCGTCTTAGAGACAAGATACCAACTATCCTATGCAACCTTGAGAAGATATATCCTCCAGCCTTCTTTGATGTGATGGTGCATTTGGCTGTTCATCTACCTGATGAGGCACTACTTAGAGGTCCAGTACAGTATGGCTGGATGTACCCTATTGAAAGGCGGCTAGGCACTTTCAAGGGCTATGTTAGGAATAGAGCTAGACCCGAGGGTTCCATTGCAGAGGCCTACATTGCTACAGAAGCGTTGACATTCTGCTCAAAATACATTGAAACAGCTGATCAGCTTAGCAAAGAGGTGGGTGAAGACAATCCCGGGCTCAATGTTTTCGATTATTCTGTTCGAGTTACAGGGAAGAGTCGACAAGAGGACAAACCTAAAGATTTGGACAAAATGGTTTGGTATGTGTTGAATAACTGTCCTGAGATACTACCTTATATCAAGTAAGTGCAGTACTGCAGCTTATACATCGTAATCTACTAAACTTGCAGCACATTCTTATACATTTAGATGTTTGACGCGATCACTATGTTGTGCAGCATCTACAAAGAGGATTTACTGCCGCAAAATCCAAGAAACATTGACAAACTGGTTATGGCAGGATTTGCGAAATGGTTCAAGAACAATGTAAGCTTTTGAAGTGCACTGTCAGTTTTTTTTAATATATTGAGTACATAAGATGATCAGCTTGTCTATTTTCTAACCATAGGTTAAGAAGATGCGGGAGGATGGGCAGGCAGTTGATGATGCCCTTTACTCACTAGCAATGGGTCTTGATACTCGGGTAAGACATTATGAATCTTGCGTTGTTGGAGATGTGCGCTACAACACCCTTGCACGAGACGAAGGTAGGAAGACACAAAACAGTGCCATCATGAGCACGGATACATATGACAAAGAGACAACTGAAATGTATGCTAACATAACAGACATTGTCCAGTTGCAGTATATCTCCAGTTTCGAGGATCATCGGTGTGTGGTTCTGTTGTGCTGTCATTGGTATAACCTGTTTTCCAGGATCGCAAAACCCAGAGCTGATGATTATTTCAAATCCATCAATGTCAAGGCGGCGTACCAGACCAACAAGCCTTTTATTTTGGCAAATCAAGCAACACAGATATTTTTCTTGGAAGACACATTTGCACGTAGCGATGACTGGAGAGTATTGCAAAGGTTTGAGCAGAGGAATTCGTTTAATGAAGTTGCACAACAAGATGATGCTTACACTGCTCCTGATGTACAAGATAACACAGATGTTCCTAATATCTTTGAGAACCATCACGTCAATGACGCCGGTGAAAAGATTGCCTGTCATGCTGTGGACATACAAGAGTTGATCATGAAGAAGCCAACGTACGAGGATGTTGAGGACGAAGAAGAAGATGACACCGTGGGGAATTACGATTCAGACTGATACACATGGCGAAGATGTTGACGCTGCTGCTGCGGATGATGATTACATTGCTTTTGTCGTATTTGCCTGTCAGAAGACGTTTTTTTATCTACAATGTGAAATTGTGTTTGCTATGACAACTGAAACCTGATGAACATGTTGTTTAGTATTTTGCAGTGAGAACATCACTTGTTATGTGTGCTGATTTGTGTTTGGTGATTGTATGACAACGAAAACATGATGACATTGTTGTTTAGTTGTACTCATATTTGGCTGTGAAACTTGAATTTGATGACATAGTTTGCTGTTGGACTGCAATTTGCTCGACGTCTTCGAATGAGAACAAAGCTGACCCGACAGGGCCTCTCCTATTTATTTATTTATATGAGCAAAAGGGGATACCCCCTGATTTCCGTTAATAGAAATCATTAGATGTTCACAACACTACGCCCAGCCTGCTACACAGGTTTCATTCATTACTAGTTTCAGCAAAGTGCTCATGTCGTAGCCACTGAATACATCACGAGTGCTACATACATTGCAAATAAAGAGACAATCATCCTACAGAGCACATCGATTTTTCCCATTATCTTCACAAGCTCTTTCATCTCCTCATTGCTGTCAAGGCCGTTCAGCAGCTATTGCTTGGCCATGATCAGAGGAACTGCATCTTTAACCTTCTGCTCTGCATCTTCCTCTTCTGCCGTTCCTTCAGTTACTTGTCCAACACCCCAACTTGCTGGTATTGGGATTCCTCGGCTAACCAAATAATCAGCATAGTTGCATTCCCCCACATCAGCAACTTCCCAGAAATACAAATCACACAAATCTTCCCTTTTCTGCATGAATCAAATTGGAAGATCATCAACCAAACTATTAAAAAAATCAGCAACTGAAAGCAGCAGAACAACACTTAAACATATTATTACCCCATGATTCGGGCATTTGTAGAAGACTCGGCCAGGGTTGCGGATTGTGGTTGAGACGCGACGGATGAATCTGCGTGATTTGCAGCAGTGGCACCACACCAACGGCAGCGGGTTGCGATGAGCAATCGGCTGTGGTGCGCGTGCCAGCGGGGGTGTGATGAGACCCACAGGCGATGGTATGGGTGGCGACTTGGCGCATATCTGGTTGTTGCCTGCTGAAGAGCAGGTGGACGAGCAGCCAGCGGACATGGTTGCTGCGGCCAGAGCTTCTGATGCTAGGCAGAGTAAGTAGAGAAGAGGAGAAGCGAACGTTGGATATGTCAGTTTCATTACTTGCAGAGTAGCATAGCACCATATATAGTCATAGTCTAGGTTTGGATTCGAACCAGCTACAGGAGCACGTCTTTCTTTTTTCTAAAACTCGGCAACGTCTCTTTACTGGTACACTAGCTTGTTCTGTACGCCTTCCCAAGTCTTTGATTTTCTTTCCCTTTTTTTGCGAGGAAGGAAGGAGGACAAAATTGAGAGTTCCTGGGACTCAAACCCAAGACCTCTCGGTAGAAAACCAAGGGTGCTAGTCACTTATGTGGCGAACATTCCCTGTGAGGATGACGGCAGACGAATGCATTTTCCTCGCAGTTTTCTTCATATATATAAAAAAGTATGCTACTTGGTGTCCGCTTAGTCAACAAACGATTGTGCCAACCTTGACCGTTGGATTGACAGTCAATGTTTGTCGCGTTTCTTCAGTCTCTTCTTCCTTGAGCCGCCAAAACCAAACCGGCGCCGGCGGGACCGCCTGCTCCCGCCTCCCACGGCTGGCTGTGATCTTCCCCGGCTCCTGTTCGTTCCTGTCCGAGGCCTCACCATCGTCATCCGCCTTGGTTCGCTCGGCGCGGCGCCGCCCTCCGGTGTTGTCAACATGGTCAACAACCGAGAGGAATAAGGAGATGATTGTACATGGTGAGGATGACAGTAGGGACCCAGCAGCGCGCAGTAATTTTGTTTTTTCGGGACGGAGAAGGGTATCAACTGGGTTGTGCGGGACCCGTGGCCCGTCTAGCCCAGGCTTTTATTTCATATGTTTAGCACATGACCAGCCCAGTTGTTTTTTTCCTTTCTGAAAATGGCTAGCCAGCTATTTTGTTTTTTGCAGAATAACCAACATAGGCCTACTTGCTTTTCTACGCCCTGCTGGGCCGGAAATCTTTCAAGACGAGGAGGGATGCATTTTGCCCAGAAAATGGGCTATAAGTAATAAGAAATGGGCTATAAGTAATAATAAATGGGCTGTAAAATGAAAAAATACAGCAAACAAGCAATTAGTTCCAAAATACTATTTTCTTTTGGATTTTGATATTTTAAATTTCATTGTTTTTGTGTGGGTAAAATTTCATTGAATTTAAATTAAGGTATATTTAGATTTAAAATTAATTTGAATCTGGCAAGAAATTTCGGGCTGTATGCTGTTTGGGACAGATTTGGAGGCTGACTTGTGGGTCTACTAGGTTGACGTGTACTTTGGCTTTGTCAACTTAGTCCACAAACGATTCTAGCAGCAGTGACCATTGGATGTTAATCCAACGGCCGTGCTGCTTCTTCAATATCTGATCTTCTTGCTCCAGCCGCCCAAACCAGCTCCGGTGGGACTGCCTGCTCCCGCCTCCCATGGCCGGCTGTGCTGCCGCACAGGCCGCACCGCCCCACCCTACTTCATTGCTGGCCAGGCCATTCCTCTACTCACCCACACCTCCTGTTATTTTCCGGCGATGGTAGCCGGACCAGTAAACCCTCGTACTCCCCACCGCGTGGGCAACCATTGCCGAGTCTTCCCCGGCTCCGTGTTGTTCCCTTCCTAGGCCTCGCCGTCGTCCACCGCCATGGTGCTCTCAGCGCGGCCTGGTCAACGTGGTCAACGAACGACATCCATCGGCCATCGACTGCACGCGCAAAATAATGATTCCTCCACCTGACAGCTGGGACCCACCGGAAGGGCCTCTGTATTTCGTGAAAAAAACGTTCCCCCACTGACATGTCGGACCCACCAGCTATATCTTCGCATGCAAGGAAGTGCCTCCTTATTACGCACAAAAAAATGAATACCCCCCTACTAGCTGGGACCCACCATAGTGGGAGGATGACTTGTGGGCCAACTAAGTTGACGGGGACGGAGGGCTTTGTCAACTTAGTCAATATGAACGATTCTAGCTCCAGTGACCGTACGATGTCCATCCAACGGCCGTAGTGCTTCTTCAACCTCTGGTCTTCTTGCTCCAGCCGCCCAAAGCAGCGCCGGTCGTGCCGCATGCTCCTACCTCTCGTGGCCGGCTGTGCTGCCGCGGAGGCCTCACCGCCCCCTACTATTCCCACAGCTGGCCAGGCCCTGCGGCAACGGCAGCCTCACACCGCAACCGAACCAGTGAACCCTCGTACTCCTCTCCGCGCGGGCTTCCACTGCCGCGTCTTCCCCGGCTCCGCGTCGTCCTCTTCCTAGGCCTCGCCGTTGTCCACCGCCGTGGTGCTCTCGGCGTGGCCTGGTCAACGTGGTTAAGGAACGACTTCCATCAGACGTGGACTGTACGTGGAGAGGCTGACAGCTGGGTCCACGGCCGCAGCAAGGAAGTGCCTCCTTATTACGCGGAAAATAATGATTCCTGCACCTGACAGCTGGGACCCACTGGACAGGCGACTGTATTTCGCGGAAAAAATGTTTCCCCCTGACTGCTGGGACCCACCAGCTTCATCTTCACACGCAAGGAAGTGCGTCCGGGCAAAAAAAACGATTCACCCCCCTGACTGCTGGGACCCACCAGCTACACCTTCGCACGCAAGGAAGTGCGTCCGGGCAAAAAAAAACGATTCGCCCCCCTGACTGCTGGGACCCACGGCTACATCTTCGCACACAAGGAAATGCGTCCTGGCAAAAAAATGATTCGCCCCCTGACTGCCGGGACCCACCAGCTACATCTTCGCAGGCAAGGAAGTGCCTGACAGTCGGGACCCACCTGGTCGAAGCGTACGTAGCGTTGTCATTCTGGTCGCGAACGTGTACGTAAATACTGGTCGATGTAGAGGCGCGCACGTGTCGTAGTAGAGGCACGCATGTGTCGTAGTAGAGGCGCGCACGTAGCATGTACACGTACGTACAGCGGCCAGAGTGCAAGAAAGAAAATACAGCCACGTATGTGTACATACGGGTGGGGTCTCGAACGCCTACTCGCGCATACGTACGGCCAGGGCTCGTGCACAAGGCTGGGTCGGAACGGAGAAACAGCGTCGTCGTCATGTTCATGGGGAGGCAACGGAATGCGTCGTGTTCATGGGGAGGCAACGGAATGCGTCATGTTCATGGGGAGGCAACGGAATGCGTCGTGTTCATCGGGAGGCAACGGAACGCGTGGGAGCCAACCGGCTGGGTCGGAACGGAATGCGTGGTCATGTTCATCGGGAGGGCTTGGACGGAACAGACGATGGAAACGAGGCCTGGCGTACCGCAAAACGGAGGAAACGGGCCTCCTACGTTTGGAACGGGGTCTTGTTGATCGGGAGGGGTGTGGCGTACCACAAAACGGAGGAAACGGACCTCCTACGGTCGAAACGGGGGTCCTGTTGATCGGGAGGGTTGTGGCGTACCGCAAAACGGATGAAACGGACCTCCTACGGTCGAAACGGGGGTCCTGTTGATCGGCAGGGGTGTGGCGTACCGCAAAACGGACGAAACGGACCTCCTGCGGTCGAAACGGGGGTCCCACTACAAGAATCAGCTACTTTGCCATCTGCCACGGCAGACGGCAAAGGCAAGGATGGCGGACGGCAAAGGCCTTTGCCGTCTGCCGCGGACGGCAAAAGGCTCCGGCAAAGTAGGCTACGGTAAAGAGCTTCTTTGTCGTCTGCTTTCTGAAGCGGATGGCAAAGGGGCCTTTGCCATCAGCGGCGGACAGCAAAGAAAGCCGACGGCAATAAATGTGTTGTTAGTCCGTTAGGGAGCTAACGGCAGCCTTTGCCGTCCGCCGCTGACGGCAAAGAGCATCCGGCCTTTGCCGTCCACCGAATGACGTCAGCTGGACGTCACTGCGGGACAAGCCTTTGCCGTCTGCCACTGTAGGCAAAGCCTTTGCCGTCCGCCGCTATAGGCAAACTCACCAAATGGGTCAGCTCCCAGGGAGCACAGGTGGCCGCCGCGTGGCTTCTTTGCCGTCCGCGGCAGACGGCAAAGGCGCCTTTGCCATCAGCGGCTGACGGCAAGGCGCCTCTTTTTTCTGTTTTTTTTAAATCCAGCAATTTTCACAGCAAATATATATATATATATATATATATATATATATATATATATATATTTCACAAGGCTATTTAACAGCAAACATATGACATATCCAGCACATAAGTTTCATCGTGCATACATATATAGTTCCATCCATTCATACATAGCAAGCTGCACATACACATTATTTCATCCATACATATTACAATGCAAAGTTTCATCAAGATAGCAAGTTCCATCATAGCAAGCTAGAAGAATACTAGAGGAGAATGAAAGAAAAAACAAGCACTCCATCATAGCAAGCTAGCTTCCGTGAAGTGAATGAAATCTGCAAAAAGGCAAATAAGAAAGTTAGAAAAAGGTCACTAGAAGAAGAAGTATATGCCATTTATGAGCTAACTTAGGTGAAATGGATCATTTATGAGCTAACTTAGTTGAAATGGAAATGGATCGTTTATGAGCTAACCTAGGTGAAATAGATCGTTTATGAGCTAACTTAGGTATAATGCATCATTTTAGAGCTAACCTAGGTAAGATGGGGTCATTTTGGAGCTAACCTAGGTGAAATGGATCGTTTTTGAGCTAAGTTAGGTGAAATGGATCGTTTATGAGCTAACATAGGTGAAATAGATCGTTTATGAGCTAACTTTGGTAAAATGCATCATTTTAGAGCTAACCTAGGTGTGATGAGTCATTTTGGAGCTAAACTAGGTAAAATGGATCGTTTGTGAACTAACCTAGGTGAAATGGATCGTTTATGAGCTAATCTATGTAAAATGGGTCATTTTAGAGCTAACTTGGGTAAAATGCATCATTTTGGAGCTAACGTAGGTAAGATGGGTCATTTTGGAGCTAACCTAGGTAAAATGGGTCTTTTAAGAGCTAACATAGGTAAAATGGATCATTTTGGAGTTAGTCTAGGTAAAATGGGTCATTTTAGAGCTAACTTGGGTAAAATGGATCATTTATGAGCTAACTAAGGTATAATGGGTCATTTTAGAGCTAACTTAAGTAAAATGGATTGTTTATGAGCTAACTAAGCTAATTATGCCATTTTTGACATAAGTAAGCTAAGTACATGTCATTATTGAGCAAACCTAGTTAACTAAACATACTAGAGCTAACTTAGGTCATTTTGGAGAAAACAAAGCTAAGTATAGATCGTTTTAGAGCTAACTTAGGTAAAATGGATGGTTTTGGAGGTCAGTAAGCTTATTAAGTCATTTTGGAGGAAAAGAAGCTAACTCTAGGTCATTGTGGTAAGCATATTGGAGGAAATAAGGCTAAGTCTAGGTCTTTATGCATTTGTTAAGCAAAACACTAGAAGAAACTTACCAGCGCCCACCATCTTTCAACATCTGCCATGACAAAGAGTAAATGAAATTAGTACAACATAAAAAAATACCGACATGAATAATAATATGTATATCACTTAAGTGTATCATCATCAAGTACAACATAAAAAATTATATACCTGACACTACTAATAATCTCGATCACTATCATCAATAAATGCATAATCATCATCATCACTATAATCAATGACGGGCTCATAGGGTTCAGTGGCATCAACATGTGGAAGGCCACCTTGACGTAATCGGTTAAGCATTAACAGGTCATCCGCAGCAGTAACCTCTTCTAGTTCTGGCTCTTCTTGTTGGGGAACGTAGTAATTTCAAAAAAATTCCTACGCACACGCAAGATCATGGTGATGCATAGCAACGAGAGGGGAGAGTGTTTCCACGTACCCTCGTAGACCGAAAGCGGAAGCGTTAGCACAACGCGGTTGATGTAGTCGTACGTCTTCACGATCCGACCGATCAAGTACCGAACGCATGGCACCTCCGGGTTCAGCACACGTTCAGCCCGATGACGTCCCTCGAACTCCGATCCAGCCGAGTGTTGAGGGAGAGTTTCGTCAGCACGACGGCGTGGTGACGATGATGATGTTCTACCGACGCAGGGCTTCGCCTAAGCACCGCTACGATATTATCGAGGTGGACTATGGTGGAGGGGGCACCGCACACGGCTAAGAGATCCAAAGGATCAATTGTTGTGTCTATGGGGTGCCCCCTTCCCCCGTATATAAAGGAGCAAGGGGGAGGCAGCCGGCCAAGGAGGAGGGCGCGCCAAGGGGGGAGTCCTACTCCCACCGGGAGTAGGACTCCTCCTTTCCTTGTTGGAGTAGGAGAAGGGAAGGGAGAAGGAGAAGGAAGGAAGGGGGCGCCCGCCCTCCCTAGTCCAATTCGGACTAGTCCATGGGGAGGGGTGCGGCCACCCTTTGGGCCTTTCTCTCCTTTCCCGTATGGCCCATTAAGGCCCAATACGAATTCCCGTAACTCTCTGGTACTCCGAAAAATACCCGAATCACTCGGAACCTTTCCGATGTCCGAATATAGTCGTCCAATATATCGATCTTTACGTCTCGACCATTTCGAGACTCCTCGTCATGTCCCCGATCTCATCCGGGACTCCGAACTCCTTCGGTACATCAAAACTCATAAACTCATAATAAAACTGTCATCGTAACGTTAAGCGTGCGGACCCTATGGGTTCGAGAACTATGTAGACATGACCGAGACACGTCTCCGGTCAATAACCAATAGCGGGACCTGGATGCCCATATTGGCTCCCACATATTCTACGAAGATCTTTATCGGTCAAACCGCACAACAACGTACGTTGTTCCCTTTGTCATCGGTATGTTACTTGCCCGAGATTCGATCGTCGGTATCTCGACACCTAGTTCAATCTCGTTACCGGCAAGTCTCCTTACTCGTTTTGTAATACATCATCCCACAACTAACTCATTAGTCACAATGCTTGCAAGGCTTATAGTGATGTGTATTACTGAGTGGGCCCAGAGATACCTCTCCGACAACCGGAGTGACAAATCCTAATCTCGAAATACGCCAACCCAACAAGTACCTTTGGAGACACCTTTAGAGCACCTTTATAATCACCCAGTTACGTTGTGACGTTTGGTAGCACACAAAGTGTTCCTCCGGTAAACGGGAGTTGCATAATCTCATAGTCATAGGAACATGTATAAGTCATGGAGAAAGCAATAGCAACATACTAAACGATCGAGTGCTAAGCTAACGGAATGGGTCAAGTCAATCACATCATTCTCCTAATGATGTGATCCCGTTAATCAAATGACAACTCATGTCTATGGCTAGGAAACATAACCATCTTTGATCAACGAGCTAGTCAAGTAGAGGCATACTAGTGACACTCTGTTTGTTTATGTATTCACACATGTATTATGTTTCCGGTTAATACAATTCTAGCATGAACAATAAACATTTATCATGATATAAGCAAATAAATAATAACTTTATTATTGGCTCTAGGGCATATTTCCTTCACTTCTTGTTCCTCCTCTGGGTTGATGTCGGATTCACTGTCGCTGTCTACTTCAATGTTTTGGGGTGAAGTATAGAGGTTCTTGAAATGCTTTTTGGAAAGACGTGTCTCTTGGAAGAATTCTCCTTCATATGTGTCTGGGTTAATGTGAGGTTCATAATCCTCTTCCTTTGGGGGAGATAGTCTAGCACGTGGCGGCACTTCATAAACGACATCCCAACCTTTCAGATTTGGATTAGTTTGGCAGGCCCACGGTAGATAGAATACTTGGGTCGCCTGTTGAGCCGTAATATAGACATCAGGAACATCTAAATGGGTGCTTTGTTTGATTTCAACTAGCCCTATATGTTCATGAGTCCTTCTAGTCTCCTTCGGCTGAAACCAATAACATTTGAAGAGTACGACATTCGGTGGGTTGTCACCATAGAATATAAGTTCATAAATTGCTTCAACTCTCCCATAATACTCGGTACCTCCCTCGCCGATAGCAGATACACAACAATTTGTAGACTTTCGGTCGGCCATAGATAGCTCTTTGCCATAGGTACGAAAGCGATACCCGTTGATGTCGTATTTGTCAAATGAACGGACCTTATAGTCAAAACCATTAGCGACTTGTCTCATTTCGGCGTCCATAGACTCTGAATTAGCCTACAAGTTTAATACGAAAGGATTGTTGCATTAGGCAGAAATTAGCGAATGTAATGAAATGGTCTAATAGAAATTACCGTTTGTTTGAACCAAGAGATGAAACTGGGATAGCCGCCTCCTTGCTTTGCGAGAAGCTCATACTCTTCGACGAAATCCTTTTGGATTACCGCTCCATACGAGAATATGGCGACGTATCGACTGTATGAAATATCCAGGAATAAGAGCAGTTCAAAGGAAATAGAAGTTGCGAAACAATGTAGTGAGAACTTACTCGATGTACGGCCGCACTTCTATGAGGTTGTTGAAGATATACAACGTAATGGTCCGCCATTCTTCGTTATCCAAATATACTGGTTTCGAACCACTGGCTGGTGCGAGATTCCCTTTGAGTAGGCTGAGGTTGGATCCACCCTTTTGAAGTTCTTCAGCATTGTACCGAGGCTTCGGATTATGCAAGTGACGATTTTTGGCCTCGTAGTGTGCTGTCACGAAGTTTGTCGCCTCCTCAGTGATGAATGCCTCAGCCATCGATGCTTCAATTCTACGTTTACTTTTACATTTTTGTCGAAGCGTCTCCTGCATCCTCTCAGTTGGGTAGCACCAACGATTTTGCACGGCCCCCCCAATCTTGCCTCGGTCGGGAGATGCAAAATCAAATGCTGCATTGGATTAAAGAAGCCCGGTGGAAAGATCTTCTCTAACTTGCAGATCAACTCCGGCGCCAACTCTTCCATTTCTTCTAGCACGCCAGGCGATAGTTCTTTCGCACAAAGAACACGGAAGAAATAGCTGAGTTCTGCCAGTACTAGCCATTCATCCTCAGGGATGAAGCCACGCAACATCACCGGCATTACCCGCTCAATCCATATGTGCCAATCATGACTCTTGAGACCAAATATCTTCAATTTATCAAGACTCGTTCCCCTCTTTAGATTCGCTGCATACCCATCGGGGAACATCAACTGCATTTTCACCCATAAGATAATTTCCCTCATAGCTGGCCTTCCAAGATTGAACCATGCCTTTGGCTTCGTCCAGTTCTGCTTTCCTTTCAGTTCTTTCATGTTTTGTAACAGCCTATCACATAGCGCCTCTAGATCGACTCTAGCCTTAGTATTATCCTTTGACTTCCCATCTATGCCGAACAATGTACCAAAAAGTGCCTCGGCGATATTCTTCTCAGTGTGCATCACGTCGATGTTGTGTGGGCAATGGAGGTCTTTGAAGTAAGGCAGATCCCATAAGCATGTCTTGTGAGTCCAGGCGTGCTTAGAATTATACCCCTTGAAGTACCCTGGACGCTCTGGATCTGGCGCGAGAGCGTTTAACTGATCCAGGGTCTGTTGGCCTGTCAACGCCGGTGGTGCAGAGTTTTTGACAACTCTACCTCTGATGAAGTTCTTCTTGTCTTTCCTGAACTTATGGCGAGGATCCAGGAACTGTCTATGCATGTCGAAGCAAGAAAACTTGCGACCGGCCTGAAGCCAACGAAACTCAAGAGCTCCCTTGCATGTGGGGCACGAGAACCTTCCATGCACACCAGCCAACGAATAGCGCATATGCCGACAAGTCATGCGTCTAGTACATGTACCAGACACGCATTATGAAGTTCCGTTTGCTATAGGCGTCGTATGTCTTGAACCCATTATCCCAGGCTTCTTGCAATTCGTCCTTAAGCGGCTGCATGTACACATTCATATTTTTCCCCGGATAGTTGGGCCTTGGAATTATCAACGTCGGGAAAATGTTCTTTCTTTGCATAATCTGTCCGGGGGGGAGATTGAGTGGAAAGACAAATATGGGCCAACAACTGTATTGGGCTGCCGTCATACCAAACACACTGAACCCATCCGTGCTGATGCCGACTCGAGGATGCCTCGGATCTGCCACTTTGTCAGCATGTAATTCATCAAACTTTTTCCACGCAACACCATCCGATGTGTGTACCATCATCAGATTCCCATCTGCATCTAGTTTGGTTCTTTTGCCTGTTTTGTGCCATGTCATCTGTCTGGCCGTCTCTTTGACCATGAAAAGACGTTGAAGTCTTGGTACGATTGGCATATACCGAAGAACACTAACGGGGATTTTGGTCTGTGTCTTCTCACCCATACCGTTATCTACCACAACATACCTGGAAGACTTGCAAATGGGACAATAGTTCAAGTCCGCATAGTCAAGCCTAAATAAGGCACATCCTTTCTCACAGGCATGTATCTTCTCATAGGGCATCTTCAGTGCACGGAGGATTTTGTCCGACTGGTACAGGTTTGCAGGCATTACATGGCCTTTGGGTAGAAAGCGTCCAAATATTGTCATTATTGCGTCGTAGCATTCTCTGCCCAAGTTGAACTGAGCTTTCAGAGCCATTACTTGTGAGATGGCATCCAACTGACAAAGCTCAGTGTGCTCGTGGAGCGGACGTTTTGAAGACTCCAACATTTCATTGAAGGCCTTTGCAGATTCCTCCATCTCCTCGTCCGAATCCCGAGCATCATCATAGTCTTGCACCATGTTTTCCATCCCGGTACCATGCTCGTCGGTGCGACGACGATCCACCTCATCTCTGTCACGTTGGGCAGACTCACCATGATATGTCCACACCGTATAATAGGGCGTAAAACCACTCTTTCTGCAGGTGTTTGCCCATTTCATCCTCTGTCCTCTTTTCCCAATTGCCGCACCGGAAACAGGGGCACCGGGTTTTCCTCTGGCCATTTGCAAATGCGGCTTGCACAAACCCCTTGGTTTTTGTGAACCATTCAGTGCTCCATTTGTTCTGACCAGTGTGACTGGTATACATCCACGCACGATCACTCATCTTGACTTTCAGAGCTACTGGACACACAACAAATATATATATATATATATATATATATATATAATTCACCATGTATATATTCATCAGTTGATGTACTTTGTCAATTTTATTACGTCCATGCAACCTACACTCTAATAGGTAATGATAGGTCCTAATCCCACCCGAGTATGTGTAGATTGGGTTCATTTTCCCATGCTATGCTCCGGATCCGACGCAAAATTTCGGCAGCACCTCCCCGCTGTTCTCCTGATACACGTCTCTGCAATAAACAGAGAGGATGTGTACCCGGAGAACAACAGGGGAGGCACTGACGAAATTTATGCGCCGGATCCGGAGCAAAGCATATGGGAAAACGAACCCAATCTACACATACTCGGCCTGTCCATGGATAGCGTTGGACAATTCGAAAGAATCAAGGTTATAAATATGCAAATGCATGCATATTTATAACTATAACGCTTTCGAATGGGAGACACATATTGGTTACGCATACTGATGATTCAAGACACATATAGCTAGCTATCAAGTTTCATCGGCACAATCACCGGAACAGAGCAAATAATTAATGGGGGAGGAGGACATGTCATTTGTGCTCACCCACGAATGAAGGGGCAGAGCTCGTCAAACGCACAGCGAGGTCGTCGAACACCAAACCTCGCAGCGATGAAACAACTGCACATTTAAATCTACCCGATCAACACAATTATATATGATGTTTTTCATAACAAAATTGAAAAATATATGACCTAACTCATAATTCACAAATATATGACCCCGTCGGCCTCTGGACGGCCAAAGAGCACCTTTTCGGGAGGTGTCGGGGGTCGGGGTGTCGTGTCGGTGTCGGGGTGCCGTGTCGGGGTTGGGGT
>NC_057808.1:240530158-240531013 GCF_018294505.1 Triticum aestivum | reverse complement strand
GGCGTCGGCAGGTGTGGTGTGGACGGCGGGGTGGTGGGGCGACGGGGCAAGCGGGGGCGGGGGCGGTGGCGGGGACGGCGCCGGGCGGCGGGGCGGCGGTGGGTGGATCTGGTGGCGTGGCGTCGGGGAGGAGAGAGGGAGAGAAACAGAAAGGAGTAACGGGCGGGGGGCTCGATCGGCCGTTAGTTAGGTTAGGTTAGTTAGCCTTTGCCGTCCGCCAAGCCTTTGCCGTCCGCTTTTTTTATCTTTGCCGTCAGACGGCAAAGAAGGGGGCCGTTAAGTTTTTTCTAATCGGCTCGTTAGTGGGGGCCACCTCTCTCTTTGCCGTCAGCCAGCTGACGGCAAAGAAGTGACAGATGGCAAAGACCTTCTTTGCCGTCTGCATTTTGGTAGCTGATGGCAAAGACCTTCTTTGCCGTCTGCTAGCGGACGGCAAAGAACTGGCAGACGGCAAAATCCCTGATTCCAGTAGTGTCCTGTTGATCGGGAGGGGTGTGGCGTACCGCAAAACGGACGAAACGGACCTCCTACGGTCGAAACAGGGGTCCTGTTCATCGGGGTGGGTGTGGCGTACCGCAAAACGGGACTCCACGGGATACTGTTCATCTCCACCATCGACCTCCTCCAGCCACCACGGGCTACCGTCAACCTCCTGCAGCCTCCACGGGCTCCTGTTCATCCAGCCTCCACCGCGCGCTACTCCACCGGCTATAGTTCAACCACCCCTCCACGGGCACCCCTCCACCGTCTACTGTTCATCCAGCCCTCCACACCACGGGGTCCTGTTCAACCACCCCTCCACGGGCACCCCTCCACCATCTACTGTTCATCCAGCCCTCCACACCACGGGGTCCT
>NC_057808.1:240525034-240529992 GCF_018294505.1 Triticum aestivum | reverse complement strand
ACTCACTGTTCATCCAATCGATCGGCTTCAGTTAGCAGCAGTAGCGAAGGAATCGCTCGATCGGGTTCAGTTAACAGCCATCGATCGATCGCTCGGGTTCAGTAACGCGTAGCCTGCAGTGCAATCGCTCAGGTTCAGTTAGAGCCCAACGCCTCGCTCGGGTTTAGTTAGAGCCAACGCCTCGCACACACGCGCGTACGTGTACGAGAGAAACGCGCATCGCTCGGCCCCCGACCTCCCACCGTAACCGGGAACTCCCCGAAATTTTCCTCCCCCTCGCTTCTACCATGGTTTTTTCCATCAGATAGAACCGTGGTTGTACTGGCCCACAAACTAGCCCCACCACACATAATCGAGACTCTTCCAGATTACACACTTACACCGTTGGGTAGAGAACGAGCTACAAGCCATCTAACCCCAACCCCAGCGGATAGTAACCCACTTCTAGTTGACAAAGCACCATGACCACCACAGAGTACCCCCACACGAGAAGTTTGTAAAGCAACTGCAGTGCCCATAGCACGAAGACCACCACAGCGAACCCAAACTCCACGTTTAAAGCAGAAGAGCAACTGTTCTCAGGTCAGATTCCGTAGCTATGGTCCATACTCCTTTGTTGTTGCATCACTGTATTTACTCATACCAACTAGTTTCCAATTTGAAGGATCCAATTGAAACTCCAATGGCGCAACAGGTATGTTTTAAACCTATTTCTTTAACTGGATTGCTATTCTAACTTCTTGCTCTATGTTGATTTCAGTTTCAGTTGTATAAACAGTTATGTTCTGATGTGATGCACATTACAACACTACAAAAAAAGACACATCCGTGACATTTTGGGCCGAATGAATTTTTTTTCTATCATACATATGACACTTCTATGACGATAATTGTGACAAAACCCGGTATCATCATAGATGTGGTGGGCTCCTACTTCTATGACAAAAAATCATGACAGAAAATGGGCTTTTCGTCCTGGGCGGGCCGGAGACGCAGCTGCATGACATTCTTTGGGCCGTCCATGACGGAAAAAACCGTGGTAGAAGCGAGGGCGAGGAAAATTTTGGGGAGTTCCCGGTTACGGTGGGAGGTCAGGGACCGAGCGATGCGCGTTTCTCTCGTACACGTACGCGCGTGTGTGCGAGGCATTGGCTCTAACTGAACCCGAGCGAGGCGTTGGGCTCTAACTGAACCCGAGTGATTGCACTGCAGGCTACGCGTTACTGAACCCGAGCGATAGATCGATGGCTGTTAACTGAACCCGATCGAGCGATTCCTTCGCTACTGCTGCTAACTGAAGCCGATCGATGCTGCCTCTGGGATGAATAGTGAGCATTGCGGGGGGGTTTTGGATGAACAGTGAGCGGTGGCGTTGCCTCTGGATGAACAGGACCCCGTGGTGTGGAGGGCTGGACGAACAGTAGACGGTGGAGGGGTGCCCGTGGAGGGGTGGTTGAACAGGACCCCGTGGTGTGGAGGGCTGGATGAACAGTAGATGGTGGAGGGGTGGTTGAACAGTAGCCGGTGGAGTAGCGCGCGATGGAGGCTGGATGAACAGTAGATGGTGGAGGGGTGGTTGAACAGTAGCCGGTGGAGTAGCGCGCGGTGGAGGCTGGATGAACAGGAGCCCGTGGAGGCTGGAGGAGGTCGACGGTAGCCCGTGGAGGCTGGAGGAGGTCGACGGTGGAGATGAACAGTATCCCGTGGAGTCCCGTTTTGCGGTACGCCACACCCCTCCCAATGAACAGGACCCCCGTTTCGACCGTAGGAGGTCCATTTCGTCCGTTTTGCGGTACGCCACACCCCTCCCGATCAACAGGACCCCCGTTTCAACCGTAGGAGGTCCGTTTCCTCCGTTTTGCGGTACACCACACCCCTCCCGATCAACAGGACCCACGTTTCGACCGTAGGAGGTCCATTTCCTCCATTCTGCGCTACGCCAGGCCTCGTTTCCATCCCCTGTTCCGTCCAAGCCCTCCCGATGAACACGACCACGCATTCCGTTCCGACCCAGCCGGTTGGCTCCCACGCGCCTACCGATGAACACGACGCATTCCGTTGCCTCCCGATGAACACGACGCATTCCGTTGCCTCCCGATGAACACGGCGCGGCTCCTTCCACGGCGGCGTCGCCGGCCACTTCCTCCACGGCGTCGCTCCCTCGTTGGCGACGTCCACATCAGTAGGAGCTGCTGCTGCTTTAGCTATCGCTCGCGCTGCTGCTCTGCTCTTGCTCTCGGTCCCCTGCCTGGTCTGCTCTTGCTATCGCTGCTGCTCTCGCTCTTGCTCTTGCTTGCGATGCTGCTCCGATTTAGCTACACTTTAGTCGACTGAATCGACTTTTGGGTCAGTCGATTTTCAAGGGGTGGAGGGGGGCTCGCCGGGGTGAAGGAAGAACCAGCCACAGCAGGGAGGGGGGCTCGCCGGTGAGGTACCCCACTATCTATCTTAGGGTTTAGGATGGGGGCGGTGGTCGCCGGTGGTGGCGGGGCGTTGGCGGGGCGGTGTCTTGGGGATCACCGGAGAAAAAGCTCGGCACGGGGGGCCTAGAGGGATGGCCGGGGCAGCGGCGGACCGACAGTGGGGAGTGTTTTCGGGGCGGGCGGGGCGGCGCATCGTCGGCCGCGGGCGGCGGGGGGCTGCTGTTTGGCCGGTGGTGGCTGGCGGCTCAGGGGGGTGGAGGTTGAAGATGAACCGCAGGCCCTTGATTTCGTATCCAACGGTTGCAAAATCTAATGACCAGAGATGAAAAAGTCAATCGACCGGCGTGTAGCCTCACCTTGCTAGTGCGTTCAGTTTTGACAGCAAAATTCAGTTTCGACAGCAAAATTCAGTTTCGACAGCAAAGTTCAGTTTCGACAGTTAAGTTCAGAGATGAGCGGCTGATGTATTTTACATCTAGCACTTTGTGGTTATGTATTTTACGTCATGTATTGGAGATGCTATTAGAATTCCACTCAGGTTAACGTTGTTCGTTGTCTCTCTTGTCCTGCTTCAGCCTCGGCGTCGTACAACTCACCGGAGCTGCTCCAACGACGAAACCCTCCATCACAGTGGAGCAGTACCTCGGGCTCCATCTCCAGACGCCTAAGATCTTTTTCCCCTCCTCCGACAGCAAAGTCAGCCGGAGCATCCTCACCGGCCAACCCAATCACGCTGAGATCGACATGGCTTCGCCAAAGAGGTTGTACACTTGTTGCATCTCTTCTTTACTCTACATGTTATATATATTGTCCACTGAGCACACGGATTTGTTCCTTTAGTGTATCCTTGAAAGAAAAAACGTAGGAATTTTAATTTTCACTTGTCCTCCTTTTCAAATTCCTATTCATGAAGCACAAGACTAAGAGATAGTAGCATAATAGCATTATAACCGTACATTTTCTTGTGGTTTGACTTAATCTCACCATGCTTCTTTGCATCATGTGATCTTCCAATTGTTGTGAATCAAACACCCAGATTGGCAGAAATCCTGTGTTTTTAAATTCTCTGTTTTGCACGTGCATTCCTATCCTATTCCTATCTATTTCCTATCCCTGCATTGTTGGAATCCTCCAATTCAAACGAGCCCTTACAGAATTACTTCTCTTACATATAGTTGTCAAAGAAAACCTTGCGTGGTTTGTCCCGCTCCTGCTGCGCCATCGTCCACCCCAGCTCAGCTGCTCCAATGACAGAAGGGTCCAGCACAACAGGGATCCGGCCTCCAGACTGTCTTTCGCCGCCTCAGATCTTCTTCCCCGCCGCTGGCAGCCATGAAAACTGCATTACCATCATCAACCGAGCAGATGACCTCGAGGACTACACGGGTCCGCAAGAGAGGTCGCACTCTTTTGTGTCTGCGTACGTTATGCATTGCTTAATATTAAATGCTACTTTATCATCCTGTTCACCGATTAGACTCTGAGTCAGCTCCAAACTAATGGTCAAACTTGAGTTTTTAAATGGTTGTGGGGTACATATCGGGGCCGCTATCAATAGTATCTATCTACTATCTGGTTAATCTCCGGTGTCTACTATGAGTTTCATGTTGGGTGGGAAACAAACAGTAAAGAAGGGTTGTGGGGTACATATCGGGGCCGCTATCAATAGTATCTATCTACTATCTGGTTAATCTCCGGTGTCTACTATGAGTTTCATGTTGGGTGGGAAACAAACAGTAAAGAAGCCATTATCTGTATTTTTTAACTGAAGCCATTATCTGCCTGCTATTATTGGTTTTGGGTCTATCCACAGGTTGCTACCATCACTCTGGATTTCTGCATGCACTCCTTACATAATATCACTATGTTTTATTCCTATGCATGATAGTTAATGTAAACAACGGAACTGAACATGTAGAGCAAAAGAGACGATCCTTGCGTGGCAATAAAATTTCATGCAGACGTCGCTCCATGGTGGCGCAAAGGCAGCCCCCCTCCACGCATTTCGGATTGTAATCGAGAGGAAGATATCTGTTCTGAGGGGGATTCAGAAGGAGAAGACAACTCCTATTTACCCCCTGAGGTCTTCGCTCTAACTTGGCATGCTGATGTTGGTTATATCATGCATATGGTGTCTTGCATTGCTTACTTTATACATCAAATATGTCATCTGCTTAGTTTAGACATCCTTTGTGCGAATGCCATCTGTTTAGTTTATTCATCGTTTATGTGAATTATGCAACGCCATCTTGTTTAGCCAGGCATCATATATGTGAATTTTGCAATGCCATCCTGCTTAGCCAGTCATCTTATATGTAAATTATATCAGGCCATCCTTTTTTTGTTACATATTACATTTGTCAACAATGTTAATACATTCAACTGCTCTTCATGTGCATCAGCCATTTGACACGATGATGGCAAATTCTGGAGTGAAAACAAGGTCTTCAGAGCAGACTATGCTATCTGACGAAGCGCATATCTCGCTGGTTACGGATAGCTCCTCATAGGAGGATTCAGAGACAGATGACCAGT
>NC_057808.1:240482828-240524871 GCF_018294505.1 Triticum aestivum | reverse complement strand
TCTAACTTGGCAGGGTTATGTTGCTCATATCGTGCGTATGGTGTCTCGCATTGCTATGTCATTTGATTAGTTTAGACATGCTTTGTGTGAATGCCACTTGTACAGTGTATAATTACCATATATGTGAATTATGCATTGCCATCTTGTTGCAAGACATTATATATGTGAATTATACAATGCTATCTTGTTGCAAAGGCATTATATATGTGAATTATGCAATGCCATGCTGTTTAGCCAATCATCATGTATGTGAATTATATCATGCTATCATTTTTTTGTATTACGTGTTCCATTTGTCGACAACGTTTGTATATTCAACTACTCTTCCTCTGCATCAGCCATTTGAAGCGGTGATGGAAGTATCTGGAGTGAAAACAAGGTATTCAGATCAGACAATGCTACCTGCTGAAGCAGACATCTTGCTGGTTACAGAGAGCTCCTCAGAGGAGGATTCAGAGACTGATGACCAGTCCTATTTCCCCCCTGAGGTCTATGCTCAAACTTGGCAGGGTTATATTACCCATGTCATGCATGTTGTCTTGCATTGCTTAGTTTTTACATCATATATGGATTGACATCTGCTTACTTGCTTACTATATAAATCATATATTTGAATTATATCATGCCATCATGTTTACATAGTACATACACATCATCTATCTGAATTATGGCATGGCAACCCATTTAATAAAGACATCATATAGTTATATCATCTCATCCTGTTTAGTGTTTACAGTCATCATATTTTGAATTATGGCATTCTATCCGTGAATGTATGTGAATTATGGCATGCCAACCTATTTAATAAACACATTATATAGTTATGTCATGTCATCCTATTTACATAGTCTCATATTTTGAACTATGTCTTTCCATCTTTTTTAGTTAGCCATCATAATGTGAAATTGTGTCATGCTATCCTGTTTAGTTAGCCATCATATATGTGAAATTGTGTCATGCTATCCTGTTTGGTTAGACAACATAAATATGAATTATTTCATGCCCTCTTTTATTCCCCACTATCCATTGCACCTGTCTATCATACAATGTCTATACTTTCAATTACTTTTCTTCTTTATCAGCCATTTGAATTGGAGAGCGTGATGGCAGTATCTAAGGGAGTAACAACACGGTCTTCAGAAAAGATAGTGCTACCAGTTGATGCAGATAGAACCACGGTTGTACTTGCCCAAGGACCAGATCCACCACACATAACCCAGACTCTCGCATATTGTACCCCTACCCAGTTGGACAGAGAACCAGCTACACCCCTTCTAACCCCAACCCCGGCAGATAGTAACCCAGTTCCAGTTGACACAGCACCGTCTCCACCACAGAGCACCCAAACACGAGCAGTTAGTAAGGGAACTGCAGTGCCCAAAGCACGAGGACCACCACTCCGAATCCCAACTCAACGCTTAAAGGAGAAGAAGATTTGTTCTCAGGACAGGTTCTGTAGCTATGGTTCATACTCCTTTGCTCTTGCATTACTGTATTTACTCATACCAACTATTTTCAAATTTGAAGGATGGAATTGAAACTCCAATGGCGCAACAGGTATGTTTTAAACCTGTTTCTTTAACTGGTTTGCTGTTGTAACCTGCTCTATGTTGATTTCAGTTTCAATTGAATAAACAGTTATGTTCTCATGTCATGCACATTACAAGTGTTGTTATTGCTCTATAGTTACTCACACTTATATTCTGTCTATTCTGCTTTGTCTTGAACAAATATTATTTGAACTGTGTCTCTATCTTGATTTGGCAACAAAAACTAGAATGATATAGACCATAAAGTGACCATGGTACATAGATATATGTTTGTTTCATGCTGTTATCCTGTCCACTTTACTACTGAACTCATTTACCAAAATGAGTTTCATATACAACATGGTAAACATGTGATGTGTCTGCTTGTTTCTCTTTTAGAATGCGGACAAAATATTGGAGAACAGTACCGTGTTATCCAATGGTAAAGGAAGTAATGCAGATAAGGTTCAAGATAGTGAGACATCCCTGTTGGTCTCCAAGAAAGCTGATAAAAACTATCTTGACGACAGTGAGGGAACCCAAAAGTCCTGTCTTGATGTAGTGTTCAAGTTACTAGCCACTACTGCTGGCACAAGCTCTTCGAACTCGCTGCCTGAATCAGTTCGTCTTCTTGAGTCTCAACTTCAAGTTGAAAGACATTGATCAGATGTGCTGCGATAGGAAGCTGAAGGACTGAGGAAGTCCCTGCAGAATTCAGATGCATATTTTCTGGTGCAACAGCAAGCGCTGGAGGATTTAAGCGCCAAAGAAGAGAAAGTTAATAAGCTTGCCAAGCATCTTGCCAGCATTATGGGTACCCAGGATATTGTTTCTTGAGATCTTCTGAAGTGGTTTCAGTTCTGGATTTGTTTTGCTGCGGCGTTTATTTGTGCTGGTCGCCAACTTTGACAACCAGTGTATATGATATGCTGCTTTGTTACCTATATTTGCACTGCTGGCGAACTTTGATGCCCAGTGGATGTAATATGTGTAATAGGCATGATAGCCTAGCGTTAGTTGCTTGCTTATTTATTTCCTTGTTGTCTTGTTTATTTGTTTGCTTGTAGTCATTGCAGTTCTTTTTCCGCGGTTAGCTAGTGGCTGCAATAACCTATTTTTTAAAACTAGGCCACAATAACCATGGGCTAATATTTACTGTAGTGACACTGGGCCTCCTACTGGCCGTAGAAACAGTGGGCCTTCTACGGGTCATAGAAACAATGGGCCTTCTGCGGGCCGTATTATCAATGGGCCTTATACAGGCCGTATGATCGATTGGCCAAACATAGGCCAAACAGACCGCATTATGGCCGTAAACGGGCTAGAGTTGGAATCGTCCGTTCATGGGCCGACCATAACGGGCCATCGTTAATAGGCCGTATTTGATGACGCTATGAAAACGGCCCAACGTATTAACGAACCACAAACGGGCCGACTGTAACCACGGGCTGAATTTGGCCCACAAGCAGAAAATGACAGTAACGGGCCGTAAGTAAACGAATGCTGGAAATGAGCCCAAGAATAAATGGGCTCTGAGAAGGCCGAAAGATAACATGGGCTGGAAACGGCCCAACGGAATAACGGGCCGTTAATGGGTATAAAGTGATACACTGTTCATTACGGGCCAGTTTCACCACGGGCCGTTAATGGGTGTAAAGTGATACACTGTTCATTACGGGCCAGTTTCACCACGGGTCGTTAATAGGCCAAGAGTTACATAGGGCCTCATATGGGCCGAAAGACGTCATGGGCCATAAATGCGCCAGAAGTGAAAATGGGCTGGAATCATATTTCATGGCCCAGATGACGCTACTGGGCCTAATTCGGATAGGGCGTAATGGGCCTTGGGTTAGCGGGCTGTAAATGGGCTATATGCGAACAGGCCGTTAACATGCTTTCCATGGGCCGGCCCGCCACCTTTTGACCAAGTCAAACGGGCCGGCCTTTTCACAGGAATGGGCCTCTGTTGGGCCGTGCCACGTGTCGACGTATCATAGGCGCCTTCCGTCCAATGAGTGGATGACATCTGTCCCAACGATGAGCCAACACGTGTTTCCTCCAGCCAATGATGATTTTACACGTGGAAAATCCCCATTGGTCGGGGCTGTTAACGGGTTATCGGATCCAAAACCTGACCCGATAGCTTAATGGCGTTCCGTTACGGTGGATGCCACGTGTCGGTCACCCTTGACGAAAGCACTTCTGTGACGCGCGATTTATCGTCATGGAAGTGGACACTTCCGTGATGATAATTTTGGTAATGTCATGGAACACTTCTACGATAGCACAGGTATGACTATCTTGATTCTGTCATAAAATCGTCATGGATGTACATGCATGACAAAAAACGCGACCTACTGTGACAAACACGTATCATCACGGAAGTGTATTTTTTTTGTAGTGCAAGTGTTGCCAATGCTGTGTAGTTTCTCACACTTATATTTTGTCTATGCTGCTGTATCTTAAAAATATATGAGTTGAACTGTGTCTCTATCTTGATTTGGCAACATAAACTAGAATGATATGGATAATACAGTGACCATAGTACATAGATATATGTTTGTTTCATGTTGTTATCCTGTCCGCCTTACTACTGAACCGGTTTACCAAAATGAGTTTTGTATACTACATGCTAAACCTGTGATGTGTCTGCTTGTTTCTCTTGTAGTATGCGAACAGAATATTGGAGAAGAGCACCCCACTATGAAATGGTAGAGAAAGTGATGCAGATAAGGTTCAAGATAGTGAGACAACCCTGTTGGTCTCCAAGAAAGGTGATAAAAACGATCTTGTAGACAGTGAGAAAACCCCACAGTCCTGCGTTGATGTAGTGTTCGAGTTACTGGTCAGTACCGCTAGCACAAGCTCTTCGAACTTGCTGCCTGAATCACTTCGGCTTCTTCAGTCTCAGCTACAAGCTGAAAGGCATCAGTCAGCTATGTTGCGGCAAGAAGCCGAAGGACTGAGGAAGTCCCTGTAGATTTCAGATGCATACTTTCTTGTGCAACAGCAAGCGCTGGAGGATTTAAGCGCCAAACAAGAGAAAGTTAATAATCTTGCTAAGAATCTTGCCAGCATTATGGGTACCCAAGATATTGTTTCTTGAGCTCTTCTGAAGTGGTTTTAGTTCTGGACTTGTTTTGCTGCGGCGTTTATTTGCACTGGTCGCCAACTTTGACAACCAGTGTATATGATATGCTGCTTTGTTCCCTATATTTGCACTGGTGGCGAACTTTGATGCCCAGTGGATGTAATATGTGTAATAGCCGTGATAGCCTAGCGTAAGTTGCTTGCTTATTTATTTCCTTGTTGTCTTGTTTATTTGTTTGCTTGTAGTCAGTGTAGTTGTTTTTCTGCGGTATGCTAGTGGCCGCAATAACCTATTTTTTAAAACTAGGCCACAATAACCATGGGCTACATATTTACTGTAGTTACCATGGGCCTCCTACGGGCTGTAGAAACAATGGGCCTTCTAAGGGCCATAGAAACAATGGGCCTTCTATGGCCGTAGCATCAATGGGCCTTCTATGGGCCGTATGATCGATCGACCAAACATGGGCCAACAACGGACCGCATTATGGGCCTTGAACGGGCTAGAGTTGGAAACGTCCATTCATGGGCAAACCATAACGGGCCGTTGTTAATCGGCCGTATTTGATAATGCTACGAAAACAACCCAACATGTTAACAGGCAACAAACGGGCCGAATGTAACCACGGGCTGAATTTGGCCCACAAACGGAATAGGCCAGTAACGGACCGTATCTAACAGAATTCTAGAAATGAGCCCAAGAATAAATGGGCCCTTAGAAGGCCGAAATTTAACATGGGCTGGAAACGGCCGACGGAATAATGGGACGTTAATGGGTATAAAACGATACACTGTTCATTATGGGCCGGTTTCATCTTGGGCCTTTAATGGGCATAGAGTTACAAAGGGCCTCATATGGGCCGAAAGACATCATGGGCCATACATGGGCCGGAAGTTAGAACGGGCTGGAATCATATTGGATGGCCTAGATGAAGCTACTGGGCTTAATTCCGATAGGCCGTAACGGGCCGGGAGTTAGCAGGTCGTAAATGGGCTATATACAAACATGCCATTAACAGGCTTTCCGTGGGCTGGCCCATTACCTTTTGGCCAAGTCAAACGGGCCGGCCCTTTCATCGGAATGGGCCTCTGTTGGGCCGTGCCACGTGTCGACGTATCATAGGCGCCTCCTGTCCAATGACTGGATGACATCTGTCCCAACGGTGAGCCAACACGTGTTTCCTCTGGCCAATGAGAATTTTACACGTGGAAAATCCCCATTGGTCTGGGCTGTTAACGGGTTATCGGATCCAAAACCGGGCCCGATAGCTTAATGGAGACCCGTTACGGTGGATGCCACGCATCGGTCACCGTTGACGAAAACACTTGCATGACGCGGCATTTATCGTCATGGAAGTGGACACTTCCGTGATGATAATTTTGGTAATGTCATGGAACACTTCTACTACAGCACAGGTATGACTATCTCAATTCTGTCATAAAATCGTCAAGGATGTACATGCATGACAGAAAACGTGACCTAGTGTGACAAACACGTATCATCACGGATGTGTATTTTTTTTGTAGTGCTTGAAGCTTGTCCTTGCCTTTTAGCTTGTGGTCTTGTGGTGGAAGATCATCTTCTGCTTGTGTTCCCTTGAAAGAAGTGGGGCCATACTTCTCTTGTTGAGGAACAAACTTCGTCTTGGGGTATTGATCTTCATCCCACTCAACTCCATTGGCATTGAACTTTCGTTCAAAACCAACACCTTGATTCTTCCAGTGCCTTCCTTGCTTGCGTACAATTTCCTCAATTTGCTTACTTCCGGCAAGGCTCTTGTAAACACCTTTCTCTATAATTCCCTTCAATAATCTATTTTCTTGCTCAAGTGTAACTTGGCTAAGAGAATCATTAGTGGAATCAAGAGAATTACTAGAAGCAACAATATTGGATTTAACATGGTTATTGTTATTACTAGAGGAAGAATCTTTCTTGTTCTTATTGCTAGATTTTACTTGAGGCATATAATTAGACAAGTGGAGACGTTTGGCAAGATAAGAAGAACTCTTATTTCGAAGATCATCATTGATATATTTTAGGAACTCATGCTCTTGCTCTAAATTTAGCTTCTTGAAGCGTAGATTCTCATGAGTCCTTTGGAGCTCTCTATGATCCTCTAGAGTTGTTTCATGAGCTAACTTAAGAGTGTTTAGTTCTTTAGTTAGACGCTCAATCTCCTTCTTATCATTGTCATTCGTTTCATCTTGATTAGCATTATTAATAGCAAGTTCATCGTAGTTTTCATCACCAGTGTTGTCAACAAGTAAATCATCACCTAGCAAATCATCTTCATCACTATGGAAATCAACATACTCGGGGTGTGATACCTTAGGGCCTTTAGCCATGAAGCATCTTCCAATTCCTTCATTTGGTGAGTCAAATATGTTGTAGGAGTTGGATGACACAAGTGCAAGACCGGCAACACCTTCATCTTGAGTACCTTCGGACTTGGAGTGATAGCTTCTCTCAGAGTAGTTGTTGGAGTCGGAACCGGATACCCATTCACCAATGTGAGCTCGATGTCTTCGTCTTGTGTAGCTCTTTGATGACTTGTCCTTCCTTTCCGTATCCTCGCTTCTACGAGAGGGTCTTCATTCATAACGATCATCTCTACTCCTTCTCTCTCTTGGAGGTGATTCATCTCTTCTACTTCTCATTTTTGGTGAATCTGCTCTTTTCTTGTAGGGAGTCATACACTCATTGGAGTAGTGTCCGGGTCTTCCACAATTGTAGCAATTACGATCACGACTACAAGATCTTTTGTCATTGTAGGATACTGACTTAGATCTTTTCTCTTTGCTTCTATTCTTGTAGAACTTGTTGAAGTTCTTCACCATTAAGCTCTATTCTTCATTGGAGACTTGCTTCTCACTTGATGTTGTAGGAGTATCACTTGAAGCTTTGTAAGCACCACTTGACTTGTTGTGGAGCTCTTCCTTATCCTTGAGTGACATCTCATGAGCAACAATTCTAACAATGACTTTCGTGGGCTTGAGATCTTTGTAATTGGGCATCATTTGGATAAAGGTGCACAGATATCATATTTTCCATCCAAGGCTCTAAGGATCTTCTTGATGATGAATTTTTCGGTCATCTCTTTGCTTCCTAAGCCATCAATCTCATTTGTGATGAGAGCAAGCCTAGAGTACATCTCGGCGACTCCTTCACCATCCTTCATCTTGAACTTGTCAAGTTGACTTTGAAGAACATCCAATTTGGATTCCTTGACGGACTCAGTACCTTAGTGCATATCAACCAAAGTATCCCAAATTTTCTTTGCATTCTCAAGGCGGCTGATTTTATTGAATTCTTTGGGGCACAATCCATTGAAGAGAATATCGCAAGCTTGAGCATTGTATTGCAACATCTTCATTTCTTCCGCGGACGCTTCACGATCCGGTTCTTTTCCATCCTCAAAGAAATCACCTTGCAAGCCAATGCGCAGAATAGCCCAAACGGCAGGGTTATGACCAAGAATATGCATTTTCATATTATGCTTCCAACTAGAAAAATTAGTACCATCAAAGTAAGGACCTCTACAGTGGTAATTTCCCTGGCTAGACGCCATACTCTCCTAGGTTGTGAAACCAAGGCTATGATCACCAAAGCTATGGAAATCGAGGCAAATGGAGACCAAAAGCTCTGATACCACTTGTAGGATCGAAAGTAGGTCTAGAGGGGGTGATTAGACTACTTGACCAAATAAAAATCTAACCTTTTCCCAATTTTAGTTGTGGGCAGATTTTAGCAACTTAGCACAAGTCAAGCAATCAACCTACACATGCAACTCTAAGAGGGTGGCACCGGAAAGTAAAACATTGCATATGAAGGTAAAGGGAAGGGTTTGGAGAGTGCAAACGCAATGATGACATGGAGATTTTTGGCGTGGTTCCGATAGGTGGTGCTATCGTACATCCACGTTGATGGAGACTTCGACCCACGAAGGGTAACGGTTGCGCGAGTCCACGGAGGGCTCCACCCATGAAGGGTCCACGAAGAAGCAACCTTGTCTATCCCACCATGGCCATTGCCCACGAAGGACTTGCCTCACTAGGGTAGATCTTCACGAAGTAGGCGATCTCCTTGCCCTTACAAACTTCTTGGTTCAACTCCACAATCTTGTCAGAGGCTCCCAAGCGACACCTAACCAATCTAGGAGACACCACTCTTCAAAAGGTAATAGATGTTGTGTTGATGATGAACTCCTTGCCCTTGTGCTTCAAATGATAGTCTCCCCAAATCTCAACTCTCATAGATTTGGATATGGTGGAAAGATGATTTGAGTGGAAAGCAACTTGGGGAAGGCTAGAAATCAAGATTCTTGTTGTAGGAATGGTATATCTTGATCTCAACACATGAGTAGGTGGTTCTCTCTCAGAAAATGTATGCTGGAATTGTAGGCACGTTCTGATGGCTCTCTCACATGTGGAGAACGGGGTGGAGGGGTATATATAGCCTCCACACATAATCCAACCGTTACACACATTTGACCCAACTCGGTCAAACTGAATAGATGAACTCGGTGAGACCGATTTAGTTCAAAATGTGAACGTTAGGAATCTTGGTGGGACCGACTGGAACAACTCGGTGGGACTGATGTGCTAGGGCTTAGGGAAAACATCAACTCGGTGGCACTGATTGCATCAACTCGGTGAGACCGAAGTGAAGCAATAAGGCAACAAAGAGAATGTCAAGCCAACTCGGTGAGACCGAAACAAATGCAACAAGTCATAGATCGTTGGCAAGGCTATCTCGATCAGACTGAGATCCGTATCAGTGTGACCGAACTATTAGGCTTTCTGGCAGTGGCTATGTCATATGAACTCAGTGGCTCCGGGTAGAAAGAATCGGTGAGGGCGAGTTGGAGTTTAGGATTTTGACATATTTGGAATGAGAAAGTGCTTGAGGGATTTTGAGCAATATCACTAAGCATTTGAGCAAGCAAGCCATTAAGCAACACCTCATCCCCTCTTAATAGTATTGGCTTTCCTATGGAAATGTCATCTTGGATCACTAAAATAGAAATGAAGAGTCTTGAGCTTTTGCCAATATGTGTCCTTAGCATTTTGAGGGGTCCACATCTCTAGTCCATGCCATGCCATTCATTGAACTCTCCGAAATATTAAACTTGAATGGATATTAGTTCACTGAGCTATATGTTGTTATATATTACCAAAACCACCCGGGGATTAGTTGCACTTTCAGGATGTTTCTTGGTAGCATCCACAACTATATTTGATGGCCCGATGAACCCCTCAAGCTTGGAGGCTCAAGCATGCCATGATGCTTTGGCTCTTGCACAAGACCTGAACCTATGCTGATTTCGTTGCTAATCTTGGCTTCACTCATGTTGGGTTCAAGATTCATAAGGATGAACCCAAGCACAAACCAAAAGCCATTGATGCTTGTGGGTATTTTCTCAAGGACTTAGATGATATTCCGGAAGAGGGTAGGTAGAAAGATTTGAACCAGGCATCCATTTGGGGGTATCCCTACTACATCATCTTGAAGTGTGTCATTCACACAATATATCCTAAGATGGGAGACAAAGGGGACCTCGTGGTTTGGCCGCATGGTGCTCCCAAAGGAAATATCAACTTTCCACACTTCCTCTAGCATGAAATCCGTCTAGCGAGCCTTCGGTATAAGTGGGCATTCCCTCATGCTCCGTTTATTCAGGATCTTATTAAGCGCATTTGCACCCTTCCCGATCATCAGGACTCGTGTGCACCAGACGTGGGACATACCTCCTCATATGGATGATGACTAGGCTCCCAAGCCCTCCTCTACTCCTGCTCGATGTGCTGAGACACGTCCTCGTCCTTCTCCTTCCAGCTATGCCCCTTTTGGTTGCATTGCTCAGTTCTTAGGGAAGGCCCATTCAACGATGATGAAGGCCTTCACCTTCGATTGCCAGCAAAACTAGGATGTTGTCTCTTGCCTGATCACGTTAAAGAATTCTCTGAAGGAACGACCGCGAGACTCAGGTGTTGCTGATGTGAGCGAGGATGAGTGTCTTCCTGTGGCTCCTCCTTTTGACTTTGGTTTCCCGTCTGGCCCTGAATGGGTAGATTTCTTCGACGAGTTTGGTGGCAGTGGTTCCCACGACGACGACGACGATGAATGATCCCATCACGCTTCTCTCCTTTCCCCTTTAGGGTACTTGATGCCAAGGGGGATAAGTTATTTATCTTAGAAGAGTACCGAGTTCCTAGTCTCATTGCCTTGGTTCTTCCTTGTGATTGGCTTGAGAACTAGTTAAATTTGTGTTATAAACTTCATGTGTTAAACCATTGTGGCTTTTATGTTGGTTGGTATGTACTATGTTTGATGAACCATTACCTATCTATGTCGAGGAGATTTTGCCTATATTCTTTCTTTTCTATTATCTATTGTGCTCATCTCCTGAGATATAATCAACGAAAATACTTTCCTCAAATGTTGATAATGGTTGTAAGTTTGAAGGGGAGCTCTCCTTATATGTGCATCTTTTTTTATGTCTAGATCATCTATGCACATGTTTAGGGGAACTTTACAACAAATCTCTCCCATGCATTCCGTATTTCTATCTTTCGAGAGCTATATGTATGTTGTCATCAACTAACAAAAAGGGGGAGACTGAAAGTGCAATCATGCCCATAATAATATTTTGATGTTGATGACAATACACGTATAGGGGACTAATCATGTTTGTCAAGTATATATCAGGTTTTAGTCCCTAAGGAATCATGTGTGGATCATGACTACATAAGCGTATATTGCTCAAGAACAAAGAAACAAGAAAATAGCTTAGGCTTCACGGTTTGTTCTTGAGTAAAGGGATCATCGGGACTCGTGAAGGATTTGCACAAAACCCATGGTTGCTTCAAATATCTTTCACTCTCCTCATTCATCCTAGGTCACACATACACCCTTCCTTGGTTCTTCAACATGTCACCCACTTGGTATTCCTTAGGATGAGTTCATTTGGTCTCTGTCTCACCAGTCGACTGGTATCTACGGGATGTCCGGTCACTCATTCCCGACGAAACGTCTGGTATCTACCGAAAATCTGGTGTATCCAATACAGAGCCAAGTTCTCTGGTCTTCACCAGACGTACGGTCCTCCCATACCAACGGACGCCCAGCAATGTCCGAATATCTAGTGAGAACCCTACAGAGCGAATTCAACGGATTTTTGGTAATTACTGGAAATTCAGTGTCCTCTGTCCAAAACCATTTTTTTGGATTTCGGTACTCACCAGATGTTCGGTGCCTCCTGAGACACTGGATGTCTGGCCAGTACCAGACGTCCTACAAAGCCTCCCTTACTGGATTTTGCATTACACTTATGCATCAACATGCAACAATGAGAGGATGTCTGGCGATTCCATCGGACGTCCAGTGTTCTGCCACCAGATGCCATCGGACGTCCGGTACTACAATGGTTGTCCGATAGTTTCACAGCTTAAGTTGTTCCAATGGCCACATTTGGCTTGGACTAAAATACCCCTCTACCACTTCGGTAGAGGGTTGGCTGCTCCAATCAAAAGATCCTAAGAACCCTATAAGTGCTCCCTCTCACTTCCTCACACCAAATTTTAGATCCCGGAAGCATTTGTGTGAGTTCCTGAGAGTTGTTCCCATCAAGTAACAGATCTACTCCTTCTCCTTATTGACCAAAGAAATTTGTGGTCCGAGCAAGTCTTGAGCTTTCCCCTTGATCTTGTTACTCTTGGACGTTGGAGACTCCTATGCGGTAGGAGTTCTTCGGTGAGGAATCAAGCATTGTGATTACCCCTGGAAAGTTTCTGATGGTTTGGAGACCACCCCAAGGTCTACCACTAGTGGTTGAGAAACGCCTTCATGGTGTTGTATCAAGGGGAGAATGGGGTGAGCCTTTATGGTGTTGGTGTGACTTCGTGGTAACATCCACCTCTCTAATAGTGACTAGCTTTCCTCCAAGGAACTGAACATGGCATACATCCTTGTCTCCTAGAGTTGCGGTTATCCCAAACCCTAACTCGCTACTTGTGGTTATCTGTCTCTTAGTATTTACTTACATTTCATTGTGCTTGTTTACCTTGCTACTTGTTATTGTTGCTTACTTTTCTTAGCGCTAGAATCACATTTGCAATTGTTAGGCTCGCTTTCATATTCCGCATTATTTCCTAAAATTGCTAAGGAACAATTAAAATCTGTATACCTATTAATCCCCCTATAGGTCCTTCTCGATCCTTTCACCTGGGAGCCTCCGCTGGTGAGGAGGGCCTCCGCACCTTCCGTTTGGCCCTGGCGCGCCGCAGACACCTTCCCGGGGCTCCCCGTGCCGCCTGATCTGCCCGAACAGCGTGCACGCGGGGGGATTACGTCGAGTGTCAATGACGGGTGGACCATGGGAACGGCCGGGGCCACCGTCATGTGGATATTTACCTAGATCAAACACCCTGCAATCATCTCCATTGGGGTTTTCTCACCTACCGGGAGTGCGGGCGGCCACACTAGAGGAACGAAAACAGTATATGTCATTAGTGCGGACGCACCGAGGCGTGAACTTGTGGCAACCAACCAGAACAGCGTGTACTAGAAGTGAGAAGAGTCTAGATCTAGAAGATGACAATGAAAACGAAGAGCAAGAGCCGAAATGATGAGAGCAGTCCCAAAGAAGTTGGGGCCATGGAAATAATGGCTCGAAAATCAAAGAAAAGATGTGTGTGGCAGGCATAGAGAAAGATCAAAAATGTTGTAAAATGTAGGAGACAACAAAGTTGGTAAAGACGTTGCTGACAGTAAGTTTTGAAAAATGCCACTTAGCTGGTTTATTTCCGAGGAACTAGTTTTGGAAGAAAAAACTTAAACCTTAAATCGAAAGAAAATAGCAAAATAATAATAGAAGGCAAATTATAGTATAAATTTTGTATAATCTAACTTGAGGGGAAAATAGTAATAGGTTACGAGTAACAACAAATTAAATAAACGAATTAACAACATGGTTTGAAGAAAGCGAATGCGGTATATTAGCGATGTAAAAAGTTGTAGAATTATTCGTGTGGTATTAAGGAGTCACTGAAATTGTAATGTGAAGAATCATCGGCTAAAGTTGTGATCCGCCAGAATAGGAGGATCAGTTGAAAACTAACGGGGAAGACAAAAAAAGGAAAAGGATAATAGTCCGACAAATTTAAAGGAGTTGAGACAAAGGACCATGTAATGAGCAAAAGGAAAGAACCATATGACAGGAAAGAAAAGATTGCATCCAGATCCATCAGTACATGGCATGGACGAAGGAAGAATAAGGTGAACATGAAAACTGGATAAAAACCAAAAAGAACTAAATGACAGGATGAGAACACAACAGAACAAGGATAGAACATACAGAAAAGCGACACATAAGTTTGTGGTTAAAAACGAGCTTATAGAACAACATTGTTTGCAGCTATGAATTATGCGTACGAGGTAGTGAAGTTCAACATGTTGCAAACACAATATTGAAATTATATGGCAATCTTGATTTATAAATTGTGTTTTAAGAATATATCAATAACGATAAGAAGTTAGTAGGAAAAATTTATAGAAATAATTCAACAGTTCATACCAGTGCATTTCTAATTGTTTAAACTTTAAAGTGCTGCGGAGTAAAGAAAAACAAAATGTAAAAACATAAGCATGTACGATTAAGAAAGTGTGAGAGAGTAGCGTCTCACAAAGCATGAAATGTACTATATTCCACAAGAGTAGTACAAAAGGTACAAAATGAGATATTTACGTCAGCAACACATGTCTACAAACAATTCCATACAACATGTTCAACTACAGTTGCCAGATCATAAGATAAGCTTAAATCCATACCCCAAATGCAAACAAGAAACAGGAAACCCCTTGACTATTCTGGTGGTGCACGAACAACAGCTCTTGTCAAAGTTTGAATTTGGTCTCCTTCAGTACTTGTGGTTAGCCACTAATGATGATGTGATCATCGACAAAATATGTGTACGTACATGTCAAGTTGATAGTGGGATGCAGAATAATCCTGATGAAACCTACTTCATCTAATCAGGTTACACATGGAACATTTCGGCGGTTTCTGTTACAAGAAAAGTAGTGCAAGAAATCACAATTATATATACTGTAAGGCAAGTAGTTTCTTCTTAATGTTAGACTTCATTAAAGTGTGCAGGAGTGGAGCGTATGGATGATCAGGATTTTGAACCGTACTCATTCAAAAACCACTAAATACACTTAATAAACTCAATTCATTGACAATGTCTTGCCAGGTTTCTGTTATGCCATATGTAGTATCAATGCTCAACACAATTTGTTTCTATGTTTCATCCACTTTGAAATAAGCTATGACATGTGTATAAAAAAAGGTAAGCTAGACCTTAAGGTGGAACTTCAGGGGAAAGAGTTAAGAATGTTGTATCAGTATAAGTAGTAACTAATGATAATACTATAAAAATGTGGAAGTACACGAGAAGGGAATTTGGACAAAATTAAGATACATACATGGATGAACAACTGGACCATTGGGTAGCTGGACAAATATGGAGCGATCTGGGTTGACATGTAAAGTGAGGTGCATCTCCTTATCAACTCCCGGGTGCATGTGATACACATATAAGAATTTTTTTCAAGACATGCCGGAGAAATACGTTGTTTCTTGATTATTGGTGACATCCACAATGAAAGTGAACTCTTCTTTGTCTCAAGCAAAGATGTAACTTGAGTTAAAATAGATTTTGTAATGTCAGTGTGTTTTAAGAAATCATTTCTTGCAAAGCAGGGGATGACCTGAGAAAAATGGAAGTAAATAAAGAAGTGTTTTTTGTAGAGAATTATAAACTGAATATTCTTATAGAAAGAATATTGTTTGTTGGTGAGATTATTTTCTTTAAAGACTATATTTCAGATAATTATGTCTAGACTTATTGGAATGTAAGAAGTGTGATGTTGCAAAACGTGAAAATTACAGATAGGTAGACATAAATATCAAATTGGCATCCAAGCAGAACTTATGTATCGTTATGTACCGGTCCAAAAGTAAGTAAATTGTCAGTACGAGTTCTAGGTTGAAATTATGAAACCAAGAATTAAATTAATAACGTCTGGGTTGGGCTGATAGGCAAAATAATGGAAACATGATGAAATAATCAGAGGCAATTGAAGAAACGTTGGATCTACATCTTGTTCAGTCAAGAAGGGAGCACATAGTTATGAATAACTATAATGAACTAACAAATAAAACAGACATCTCATGAACAAGATTCAAATAACTATTACAATGTGTCATCCTTTTTATATAGTCTGGTGGAAAAGAGGGAGTAGTTGTTCTTCAGAACATTGTCCTCGTCGCATAAGCCTCTGAGGTAGTAACAAATTAGGCACTAGACAAGTACCAACATCCAATTTAGTAGAATAAAGTAGTCGGACCTGATTTGGAGGAGATTAAGAAGGATACATGGTGATTTACCTCCATTGCATGAAATGTGAGAGTTGCGATGGCAATGTAGACGGCTATCGGCAGTAGCTTTAGTCCTTGTCGACGCTTACTGGTTACTGTCATGGATTTGTGGCAACTGGTGGCAGCAACTTTTGGTAAGATACTGAAGAGAATAGATCTACAGAATGATAGTAGAAAGGAACAAGACGATGGGGAGAGAGGAGTGAGATAGAAGTTGAGGCATCCGTGGGCTGCCCACCGCAAAAATAAATGTTAGGTAACTTGATGTCACGAATCATTTGCTACGCACAGTAATAAATTATCAGAAATTTAAGCAGCATAATGGGCACAAGTTCCTACAGACAAAACTGAAGGTACTCGGTAAGTTTGCTAGAAAAAGGCCAGTTTCATAGAATATAACTTGGCAGAACAAGAATCAAAATGTTAGGACTGAAAATGAAATCAAATCATACAAAAGCAACGCAGTTCATAAAACAAAATCGAAATGGTATCTTGTTTGGGAAAATTAATAAGAAAGGCATCGAAGTCTTTCAACAAATTGATATTTCACAGTACAAGCATGCACGTATTGAATAGAAGGATGGATATGTGAGAGAAGAGAAAAATAAAAAATTGGTAAAAGGTGGGTAGCATTCATGGGAAGAATGATGGATATTTATGGGAAGAACGATGACATGAACTTGGGATGCAGCAGGACAGGACAAACTAAGAGTCGACATCATGTAAAGGAAAGTAATTGCACATAACAAAAAATAGAGAAAGAATAGGATGAAACAATACTGGAACTTGAGAGCGGAATATGACAGAACCCAAGGAAGAAGAAGGTGAACAATGTAGGGAACTCCTGAAACAGTGTACGTAAAGAACGGGGATGTAGCATACACGCAAATAGAAAAATGTATAACAACGCCACACGGAAGTATTTGTGCAGAATAAGCACGTATATTATCTCATATTTAGAGGGTTAAGTATTTGCATCTATTTTTCAACCAATTTAGATTGTATCATCTGTTCGGATCACGATGCAAATCAATGGCTCGAGACGTTCCTCAGGTGCGTCCCCCACGGGCCAAATTTGGTGTTTTGACCCTTTTCGTAAAGTTTAGCCAGATTTGACCCCGTTCTCAAAAAAATCAGGATCTGCCCTTTTCCTACCTTCAAGGGTCTCGGGCGGTAGGGTATAATAGCCTACCGTCCAGGCCTCCGACGGTAGGGATGACGGCAAAGGTAGATGGCTGTCGACCGTTGCTGACGTGGCCAGGGAGTGCCTACCACTAGAGAGGGAGGTGATAGGTAGAAGAACCATACTGCCAGCACCCATGGCAGTAGGCATTAAACCCCCCAAAAAACCCTTGCTCTAGTCTGTACTGTTCCTGAAAGTGTAGTATATTTTGCAGTAGGCTATACAACCCTACCACTGGAGATCATGGCGGTAGGCTGTTATACGCTATCGCCAGCGCCCTCGACAGTAGGTGTTGAATAGGGGAATTCGGTGTTGTTCCAGAAAGTTTACGGTAGGGTGTACAACCCTACCGCTAGAGACTCTGGTGATAGGGATCTACCCCATATAAATTTCATTTTGATTCCTACAAAAACTTGATCATCCAATATCTAGCATAATTTGAAAAATCATAATATAGTCTGAAATAAAAATTACTATCTCACACATCATATATAATATGCATCACACATTGAATTAAAGGATAGATACTTCCTCATATCCAACATAGTTCAACATATCCAACATTGCAAATCGATGATAGCTAATAGTTTAACATAACCAACAAGTTCTCGCTCATCTCAACACAAATCAAATAGTTTGGCTCAACACATAGAAAATAGGTCTCGTTCACTTAGTCTTCCTCCCCCTCTCCACGGTACGCTCCTCGTTCCTTTTGAGTGGGTCTCAATCGGCTTTGTTGTTCATCGATGAGGGCACTCTTACTGAAATAATGATGGGCTCAAAACATATGTGTGTGGATGAGATACCCTCTTGCCTTGGGTTGGCCGAGTGGGTGGATGTCCGCCATCGTCATTGTACTCCTCCTTGCCACCCCCTTCCTATTCTCTCTTGGTTGGCTCCTCATCCTCTTCTTCCTCATATTCCTCATCGTCCTCAAGAATGCAAGACAACGAGGCGGCATGGCTAGAGGAACCTCTGCCGACATGGCTCGATGAAGCGAGGGTACGTGTCGACGGTCTAGGAACATGCACATCAGCCAAGCTAGCACACCAAAGCATTCCCACTAGCTTGCGACAATGGTTCATGAACTCCTGCAATAACAAATAAACAAGAACATGATATGGATCAAGTTTAGGGTTACAGATCTAGTAGTGACAAATACTATACTAGATTGTGATTACGCATGGTAGGCTCAAAGCAAGTCACAAAAACATGGCATGTATGAATGTTGTGCTTAATCTAACATAATGCTAGGAGGCTCAAACTTACCTTCATAGCTTCCCTCAGCCTGCTGTCAGATTCCTCGGTCCCGGGGTCATAACTTAGTGCATCCAAGCCATCAAAAAAGCTTATGCTCAGCTCCGAAGCCTGCAAATGATGACATCATGAATAAGTTAGTGATAATGACTAAAGTAGATTCTCGATCTCGAAAAAATTGAACACAACTTACCACTCTGTTCATCAGGGGTGCATACTCCCTCAATTCATCTTCGGTCTCTCTAATGTTGGCATAGTAGGCTTCATCATAGGGGTCATCCTCTTCTAGTGAAGCGATATCGGTTGTCGTCCATTGTTGTCTCAGACGCACACAGTACTTCACGCCATCGTCATACCAAGTTATGTGTCCATGGTATGCATCCCAGTCAACCCCTCTCCTCTCACCATCTTTGTGATACCTCCTCTCGTCCCACATTTTTCATGTACTCCGGGTGCTCATTTCCCCAGTCCGATATCGACTGACAATTCTTCCTACCTTCCTGCAAGACATAAGAACCAATAGAACATAAAAGTTCACAAGAACAACAAACCATACAAAAACATGGTAACAAAGATTAATGTCCTCACCAGTGAAGGTCGAAACCACCATTGTCGGCTTCCTTCAGTGGGATGTGTTGTAGTATACCAAATTGCAAGGCCACACGATGTGGCACATGCCACTTGATGGCATACACACGTATCAATGGCACAATGCACCACCAGGCAAGCATGTCCCAAGTGCACATCTTGTTTAGCTCGAAACTCCAATCTCTGTCGTGATATAACCACCAGTAACCTGCAGAAAGATTGGTAAGCAACGGTGAAAGTGACTACAAGAAAACAGTAGCAAGAGGTTTACCTGGTGATATGTCAGGTTGTCCAGCTCGTTGGTGAAGGCCTTGTACAACACAGTGAACTTGCAGGAGATACCTTAACCATGTCCCAAGAGTATGCGACGGTCGATTATTGAGTATTCTCGCCTTCATCGCCATAATCCATCCATGGAAGACGTCTAAGTTTTCTCAAGATGGCCTACTGGCAACTGCTCCCACATCCAAATCAAGAGGGCCCGGGCAAATCCACACATACCGGGCTAGGCTTCAGTCCTTAGTGTTGCGTCGTCCATCTACAAATGCCAATTCAAGATTAGATGACACAATTCAAAGAAGCATACATCCATCCATAAATGAATATTGAGATATCTTCTTATCGAACGGTATAGGTACGCAAGGCCGGCAAACCCCCAGTTGTACCCTACCTCCCAGTCGGCCAGCAAATCCATATACATCCATTGGGCAGTGTCCCTCGAGCTGTCTGGAAACACGACCTCTGTCAGAAGATGATGTCTACTATGCAACTTTATTCTTGTAGACACGTGTTGGGCCTCCAAGCGCAGAGTTTTGTAGGACCGTAGAAATTTTCCCTCAAGTGGATGACCTAAGGTTTATCAATCCGTGAGAGGTGTAGGATGAAGATGGTCTCTCTCAAACGACCCTGCAACCAAATACAAGAAATCTCTTGTGTCCCCAACACACCCGATACAATGGCAAATTGTATAGGTGCACTAGTTCGGCGAAGAGATGGTGATAAAAGTGTAATATATGGATGGTAGAAATATATTTTTATAATCTGAATAAATAAAAATAGCAAGGTAGTAAATAGTAAAAGGGCACAAAAACGGTATTGCAACGCTTGAAAACAAGGCCTAGGGTCCGTACTTTCGCTAGAGCAATCTCTCAACAGTGCTAACATAGTTGAATCATATGATTATCCCTCAAAGTGCAATAAAGAATCACTCCCGAGTTCCTATTAGCGGACAACAAAAGATAGAAATTGTTTGTAGGGTACGAAACCACCTCAAAGCTATTCTTTTTGTTCGATCTATTCAAGAGTTCGTACTAAAATAACACAAAGTTATTCTTTCCGTTCGATCTATCCTAGAGTTCGTAGTAAAATAACACCAAAGCAAATTCATATTCATAATACTCAATCCACACAGAGAACTACAAGGAGACCCCAAAGTTTCTATCAGAGAAAAGATAATAAAAACATGCACCAACCCCTATGCATAAATTACCCCAATGTCACCTCGGGAATCCGCAAGTTGAGTGCCATAACATACATCAAGTGAATCAATATGATACCCCATTGTCACCTAAAGTATTCATACCGCAAGACATACGTCATCTGTTCTCATATCTGAACATTCAATCCGACAAGACAAAACTTCAAAGGGTAAAGATTCAATTCATCACAACCAGAGTAGAGAGGGGAGAAACATCATATGATCCATCTATGTTAACAAAGCCCATGATATAGATCACGAGAGAGAGAGATTAAACACATAGCTACTGGTACAAACCCTCAGCCTCGGGGGTGGACTACTCCCTCCTCATCGTGGTGGCCGCCGGGATGATGAAGATGGCCATCGGAGATGATTCCCCCCTTCGGCAGTGTGCCAGAACAGGTCTAGATTGGTTTTCGGTGGCTACAGAGCCTTGCGGCAGCAGAACTTCTGATCTAGGTTAACCCCGAGGGTTTTTGGAATATTTTGGATTTTATAGGGTACAAAGGGGATGCGGGAGGCCACCCAGTGGGCACAACCCACCTGGGCGCAGCTGGGCCCCCAGGCGCACCCTGGTGGGTTGTGCCCCCTTGGGGCACCCCCAGGTGCTGCTCCGGCCCATCTTGGGTGTTCTGGTCCATAAAAAATCTCCAAAAAGTTTCGCGATGTTTGGACTCCGTTTGATATTGATTTCCTGCGATGTAAAAAACAAGGAAAAAACAGAAACTGGCACTGGGCACTGGGTCAATAGGTTAGTCCCAAAAAATGTTATAAAGTTGCTATAAAATGATTGTAAACATCCAAGAATGATAATATAATGGCATGAATATTTCATAAATTGTAAATACGTTGGAGACTGATGTCGCTTGAAGCTACGTCAGTATTTCCCCAAAGAGGAAGGGATGATGCAGCACAACGGTGGTAGGTATTTCCCTCAGATATGAAACCAAGGTTATCGAACCAGTAGGAGAACCAAGCAACGCAACGTAAACAGCCCCTGCACATAGATAACAAATCCTCGCAACCCGACGTGTTAAAGGGGTTGTCAATCCCTTACGAGGTACGGCACCTCAAGATAGGCAAACAGACGTGAGATAAGTTTTTAGTAAATTGATAGATAGATCACAAATAAAATAAATAGAAATAAAACGCAGCAAGGTATTTTTGTATTTTTGGTTTAATAGATCTGAAAATAAATGCAAGGAAAAAGAGTAGATCGCAAAGGCAAATATATGAGAAAGAAGACCCGGGGGCCGTAGGTTTCACTAGTGGCTTCTCTCGAGAAAAATAGCAAACGGTGGGTGAACAAATTACTGTTGGGCAATTGAAAGAACTTCAAATAATCATGACGATATCTAGGCAATGATCATTGTATAGGCATCACGTCCAAGATTAGTAGACCGACTCTTGCCTGCATCTACTACTATTACTCCACACATCGACCGCTATCCAGAATGCATCTAGTGTATTAAGTTCATGAAAAAACGGAGTAATGCAATAAGAATGATGACATTATGTAGACAAGCTCTATCTATGTAGAGATAGACCCCGTCATTTTATCCTTAGTAGCAACGATACGTACGTGTCGTTTCCCTTTCTATCACTGGGATCAAGCACCGTAAGATCGAAGCCACTACAAAGCACCTCTTCCCATTTCAAGATAAATAGATCAAGTTGGCCAAACAAAACCCAAATATCGGAGAAGAAATACGAGGCTATAAGCAATCATGCATATAAGAGATCAAAGAAACTCAAATAACTTTCATGGATATAAAAAGATAGATCTGATCATAAACTCAAAGTTCATCGATCCCAACAAACACACCGCAAAAGAGTTATGTCATATGGATCTCCAAGAGACCATTGTATTGAGAATTCAGCGAGAGAGAGAAAGTCATCTAGCTACTAACTACGGACCCGAAGTCTACAAAGAACTACTCACGCATCATCGGAGAGGCACCAATGGAGGTGGTGAACTCCATCCGAGATGGTGTCTAGATTGGATCTGGTGGTTCTGGACTCTGCGGCGGCTGGATGAATATTTCGTTGATGCCTTTAGGGTTTCTAGAATATTAGGGGTATTTATAGAGCAAAGAAGCGGTTCGGGGGGCACCCGAGGTGGGCACAACCCACCAGGGCGCGCCTGGGCCTCCTAGCGCGCCCTGGTGGGTTTTGCCCCCCTCGGGGCACCCCCAGGCGCAGCCAGGGCCCATTGTGTTCCTTCTGGCCCATAAAAATTCTCCGTAAAGTTTCGGGGCATTTAGACTCCATCTGATATTGATTTTCTGCGATGTAAAAAACATGGAAAAAACAACAACTGACACTTGGCACTATGTCAATAGGTTAGTACCAAAAATTGATATGAAATGGCTATAAAATGATTATAAAACATCCAAGATTGATAATATAACAGCATGGAACAATAAAAAATTATAGATATGTTGGAGACGTATCAGCATCCCCAAGCTTAACTCCTGCTCGTCCTCGAGTAGGTAAGTGATAAAAACAGATTTTTGATGTGGAATGCTACTTAACATGTCATATCATATTCTTTTCTTTATAGGATGGACATTTGGACTTTTATATTGTTCAAAGCAATAGTCTAGTTTTGACATAATAATTTAGACACTCAAGCATATCCACAAGCCACCATGTCTTTCAAAATATCAACGCTAAAATAAGTTCTCCCTACCCCATCATGCTCAACCATTGATCCATTCATGAAACACACTCGAATATTAGCTACACCCAATACTTAAGTATGATCATATTGCCTCCTAGTTGGTGCTTTTATAAGAGAAGATGGAGACTCAAAAATAAAAATTGCATAAAGTAAAAGAAAGGCCCTTCGCAGAGGGAAGTAGGGATTTGTAGAGGTGCCAAAGCTCAAAGCGAAAAACTTAGAGATAAAAATATTTTGGGAGGTGTATCCATCCCACCAACGAAAATGACTTCGAGTTCCCAACACTTTCCATGCTAGATATATCATAGGTGGTTCCCAAATAGAAAATAAAGTGTATTCCTTTTTCCACCATACTTTCACTTTCCATGGCTAACCGTCTCCACGGGTGCCCTCCATACCAACACTTTCTAAGAAATTTATTATTTGATAACATAAAGTAAATTCATTTTTGCATTTCGGGACCGGGCATCCCTAAAACCTTTGCCTTACTCTCGTGCAATGACAAGTGAATAAACACTCATTGTGAGAATAACACATCTAGCATGGAAAATATTAGCCACCCCTCACCGCTCCGCGAGCGAAACAAACACACAAAAGAGAAGTTTATTTTGAAAATTAGAGATGACACATGCAAATTTGCTTAGAATGGCAAGAATACTGCATATAGCTAGATATAGTGGACTCATGTGGCAAAATTGGTTTAAAGGATTTTGGATGCACAAGTAGAGATCATACTTAGTGCAGAATGAAGGCTAGCAAAAGATTGAGAAGCGACCAACCAAGAAACAGATAATCTCATAAGCAAGCATTAAGCATAAATAACACCGAATAATGCACCACAAGTAGGATGTAATTTCATTGCATGACTATTGACTTTCGTACTTGCATAGGGAATCACAAACCTTAACACCAATATTCTTACTAAAGCATAATTACTCATCAACATAACTCACATATCACATCATCATATCTCAAAACTATTACTAAGAATCAAGTTTATTTTGTCCAATGATCTTCATGAAAGTTTTTATTATATCCTTCTTGGATATCTATCACTTTGGGACTAATTTTCATGTGTTGCTTTTCATAAGCTCAAACAAATATAAGTAAAGATCATGAGCATAATTCTTTTTCTTTCTCTCAAAGTAATTTAAGTGAAGCAAGAGAGATTTTCTTGAAAATTTTACTAACTCTAAAATAAATATAAGTGAAGCAAGAGAGCATTTCTTCAAAAATACTAAGCACACCATGCTCAAAAACATATAAGTGAAGCACTAGAGCAAGTCCATAGCTCATAAAAATTTAAGTGAAGCATAGAGAGCAATTCTAACAAGTCATGACATCATTTTGGCTCTCTCAAATAGGTGTGTCTAGCAACGATTTATGACTTAAAAAAAATAAAACAAGCAAAGACTCATATCATACAAGACGCTCCAAGCAAAACACATATCATGTGACGAATAAAAATATAGTTTTGAGTAAAATACCGATGGTCGTTGGAAGAAAGCGGGGATGCCACTCGGGGGCATCCCCAAGCTTAGTTGGTTGCTCATTTTTGGATAATAGCTTGGGATGCCGGGGCATCCCCAAGCTTCGGCTCTTCCATCCTTCCTTCATCCATCGTAAGATAACCCAAAACTTGAAAACTTCAATCACACAAAACTCAACAAAACCTTCGTGAGATCCGTTAGTATAAGAAAGCAAACCACTACTATAAGTACTATATCAAACCAATTCATATTTTGTTTTTGTATTATATCTACTGTATTCCAACTTTTCTATGGCAAAAGCTCATCAAGGAAAACCATAGAGCCATCAAAATAAGCACACAACAAAAAGAAAACAGAATCTGTCAAAATAGAACAGTCTATAGCAATCAGACTTTTTCGGAAACTTCTGGAACTCCAAAAATTCTGAAAAAATAGGATGACCTGAGCAATTTGTATATTAATCTTCTGCAAAAAGAATCAGGGCAAAATCACTTTCTGATAAAAAATTTAGAATTGTTTCCGTGAGCGCAAAGTTTCTGTCTTTTTCAGCAAGGTCAAACAACTATCACCCAAGAAGATCCTATCGGCTCTACTTGGCACAAACACTAATTAAAACACAAAAAACACAATCATGCCAGTAGCATAATTGTGAGAACACTCAAGAACAGAAAGCAAAATAGCAAAAATAAAATTTATTCATTGGGTTGCCTTCCAACAAGCGCTATAGTTTTACGCCCTTAGCTAGGCATAAAGCAAGGATCTAAGTTTTGTCATCCTTCTTCTTAACTTTCTTGGAGGTATTTTCATCGTGAGGCTTTGTAAACACAACATAAAACATGTTATCCATAGAGGCCTTAGCAATGTTAAGTTGGTTTTCATCATACCCCTTTTAATTTCCGGCAACAATCCAAGAGTAATGTTGATTAACATTGTTGAAAACTTGTTGGATTATATCTAGAACTGGGACTTCCTTTTTAAGATTCTCATCAAAGATTTTTATTGTCCCCAAGAAAATGTCTTAAAGCATAGTCACTATTGTAAATAATTTCATCTATCACAGGTTTTTCATGATTCATACCATAAAAATCAAAGATTTCCCTAGCTTGCCGTATTATGTAGTCAAACTCATTCATAAGAACAAGAGTGACCAACTTTTTAGCCCTAGGATTCTTTATAACGGGAAGCTCAAAAAACAATCTTTGCAAGGTAGGATGGGTACAAATAAATTTACTTTCAAGTTTCAGAACTAGTGCTGAAATAGCATCCGCATAAGATCTAGTAGTTTTAAGTATAGGAGCATCATCAAGACTTAGATTCCCAACACAATTGAAAAATTCTTGGATACGTTATTTTCCCATAACGTTTCCTTGCCCCAAGATAAAAGTTTTAGCACCCAGATTGCCCGTACGTCCAATTTTAGGAGTTAGGCCATCATCTGTTGGTGCCGTACCGAAATCGCTCATGATTGCAAGCAAAGGATAGATCTGAGAAGAAAACAGCGAACGAAAAAGAAAGGCGAATAAAACGGCAAATTTTCGTCAAGTGGGGGAGAGGAAAACGAGAGGCAAATGGCAAATAATGTAAATTACAAGGAGCTGAGATTTGTGATTAGGAACCTGGTATATGTTGAAGATCCTCCACGTCAACGGTGCCAGAAATTCCTTTTGATGTCGCTTGATGCTATGTCGGTATTTCCCCAAAGAGGAAGGGATGATGCAGCACAACGGCGGTAGGTATTTCCCTCAGATATGAAACCAAGGTTATCGAACCAGTAGGAGAACCAAGCAACACAACATAAATAGCCCCTGCACACAGATAACAAATCCTCGCAACCCGACGTATTAAAGGGGTTGTTAATCCCTTCCGGGGTACGGCGCCTCAAGATAGGCAAACGGACGTGAGATAAATTTGTAGTAAATTGATAGATAGATCACAAATAAAATAAATAGAAATAAAACGCAGCAAGGTATTTTTGTATTTTTGGTTTAATAGATCTGAAAATAAATGCAAGGAAAAAGAGTAGATCGCAAAGGCAAATATATGAGAAAGAAGACCCGGGGGCCGTAGGTTTCACTAGTGGCTTCTCTCGAGAAAAATAGCAAACGGTGGGTGGACAAATTACTGTTGGGCAATTGACAGAACTTCAAATAATCATGACGATATCCAGGCAATGATCATTATATAGGCATCACGTCCAAGATTAGTAGACCGACTCCTGCCTGCATCTACTACTATTACTCCACACATCGACCGCTATCCAGCATGCATCTAGTGTATTAAGTTCATGGAAAAATGGAGTAATGCAATAAGAACGATGACATGATGTAGACAAGATCTATCTATGTCGAGATAGACCCCATCATTTTATCCTTAGTAGCAACGATACATATGTGTTGTTTCCCTTTATGTCACTGGGATCAAGCACCGTAAGATCGAACCCACTACAAAGCACCTCTTCCCGTTGCAAGATAAATAGATCAAGTTGGCCAAACAAAACCCAAATATCGGAGAAGAAATACGAGGCTAAAAGCAATCATGCATATAAGAGATCAAAGAAACTCAAATAACTTTCATGGATATAAAAAGATAGATCTGATCATAAACTCAAAGTTCATCGATCCCAACAAACACACCACAAAAGAGTTACATCACATGGATCTCCAAGAGACCATTGTATTGAGAATTCAGCGAGAGAGAGAAAGCCATCTAGCTGCTAACTACGGACCCGAAGGTCTACAAAGAACTACTCACGCATCATCGGAGAGGCACCAATGGAGGTGGTGAACTCCATCCGAGATGGTGTCTAGATTGGATCTGGTGGTTCTGGACTCTGCGGCGGCTGGATGAATATTTTGTTGATGCCTTTAGGGTTTCTGGAATATTGGGGTATTTATAGAGCAAAGAGGCGGTCCGGGGGGCACCCGAGGTGGGCACAACCCACCAGGGCGCGCCTGGGCCTCCTGGCGCCCTGGTGGGCTGTGCCCCCCTCAGGGCACCCCCCAGGCGCAGCCAGGGCCCGTTGTGTTCCTTCTAGGCCATAAAAATTCTCCGTAAAGTTTCGAGGCATTTGGACTTCGTCTGATATTGATTTTCTGCGATGTAAAAAACATGGAAAAAACAGCAACTGACACTTGGCACTATGTCAATAGGTTAGTACCAAAAAATGATATAAAACAACTATAAAATGATTATAAAACATCCAAGATTGATAATATAACAGCATGGAACAATCAAAAATTATAGATACGTTGGAGACGTATTAGAGACGTATCAGAAGATACCACAAGTAGGCCCTCGTGTCGGTACCTTGCGAGCATCCGGACCAGTTGTTCTGGATCCACGTGAGTGGTTGATATGTGTCCAACGTATATATAATTTTCAATTGTTTCATGCTATTATATTATCAATCTTATATACTTTATATGCAATTTTATATAAGTTTTGGAACTAACATATTAACCTAGTGCCAGTTGTTCTTTTCTGCTTGTTTTTGGTTTACATAGAATATGTACCAAGCGGAGTTAAAACACGACCAAACTTTTTGACATTTTTTTCTGGACCACAAGAGACCCTATAAGCTTTGGGGGAGGACCAGAAGACCTATGAGGAGACGACAAGACAACAGGACGCGCCCCGGGGGTGTAGGCGCACCCTGATGCCTTGTGGGACCCTCGTGGCTCCGTCTGACCTAATTCCAATGCTATAAATTCCCAAATATTGCAAAAAAAACAGAAGCACCAATGAAACAACTTTTATGCTACCGCAAGTCTTTGTTCTTCCATGATCACATCTGGAGGCCTTCGCCGGTACTCTGCCGGAGGGGGAATCGATCATGGAGGGCTTCTACATAAACCTTGTTGCACCTTCGATGATGTGTGAGTAGTTCCCACATGACCTATGGGTCCATAGTGATTAGCTAGATGGCTTTATCTCTCTCTCTCTCTTTGATCTTCGATACAATGTTCTCCTCGGAGTTCTATTCGATGTAATCTTATTTTATGGTGCGTTGGTTGGGATTCGATGAATTGTGGATTTATGATCAGATTATTCATTAGAAGTAAATGAGTCTATTCTGAACTTTATTATGTGTGATTTTTATAGCTTTTTATTTCTTCCAATCTATCTATCTGGTTTGGCCAACTAGATTGATTTATCTTCATCGTGAGAGGTGCTTTGTAGTAGGTTCAATCTTGTGGTGTCCTCACTCTATGACAGGAGGGGTAGCGAGGCACGTATTTTTAATGTTGCTACTAAGGGTAAAACGATGGGGTTTAATCATGTTGCTTGGTTTTATTTTGTCATTCACATTATGTCATCATACTTCATGCATTACTTTGTTTGTCATGAACTTGATACCTAGAGAGGCAAGAATAGAAGCGCTCTCGAAGTGGAGTAATAGCAGTAGGCATCAGTAAGTTTAATGGTCTACTTGTCATAGACGTAATGCCTGTGTACTGATCATGCCAAGAATAGCGTCATAACTATGCGGTTTTCTATTAGTTGCCCAACAGTAACTTGTGTACCCACCGTATGCTATGTTCTTGAGAGAGATGCCTCTAGTGAAAACTATGGCCTCGGGTCTACTTAAATCATATTACTAAAACCCTAAAAACCTTGCCGCAATTTATTTACTTTTATTTTACTTTGCAATTTATGTATCTCCTACTATTAGATTTGATCCTTGCAATTAATGACTACAAGGGGATTGACAACCCTCTTGCCCGTGTTGGGTGCAAGTATTTTCTCTTGTGTGTAGGTACTGCTAAAGGTCGTTTGCGTGGATCTCCTATTTGTTCGATAACCTTGGTTCTCTACTAAGGGAAATATTATCTGCTACTGTATTGCTTCTCCCTTCCTATTCGGGAAAAAACCCAACGCAGCTCACAAGTAGCAGAAAGAATTTCTGGCGCCGTTGCTAGGGAGACTTCATCAAACAACCAGACATACCTACACACACACAACTCATTTGCTTGTGTTTATTTCTTGCCTAGTTATGTTATCCTTATCATAGACACACAAAAATAGAAAAATAAAAATAAAAATATATGGATCCTCATGTGCTAGCTAATCTTTTCAAATTTGTTGCATATTGTAAACCAATAGCTAATAGTGAAGAAGTGATAAAGGAAAATGCTATTGGGATACATCTATTGAATGAAAAGCATGATTGCAATTGCGTTAGTATAAATGATATGAATATCAGTTGTGCTAATGTTCATGATTGGGGTGATAATTGGGATGCTTCTTTTTATCTTGAAAATTTATTTGATTCTCATAATGAATCTACTATTGATAATAAAATTGCAAATACTATTGAAAGTCGGTTTGGAAGACTGTCAACTTTAGGGGGAAAATCCCACATATTCCGGGAGTGTTAAATCATATGTTTTTTTTACAAAAGTGGGTTTGGAGAGGTCATGACGTTAGTTGATGTTAATCCTACTATTTTGGAAGATTATAAAAAAATATGCATGCAGATCATAAAGAGAATATTTTTTATGATAGCTATATCGTTGGATTTGAATATTATGAGAGAGGCAAATATGGTTATAGGAATTTTCATGCTACTCAATTACCTCTCTTGATGTTCAAATTGTTAATGCTTCATTCTTCCTATCTGCATATGCTAGATATTGCTTGTCTTGATAATTTGTTTTCCTATAAAATGCATATGCATAGTGTCGATGTAGTGAAGAAAGGATGTTCATACTCCTTGACCATGCACCGACAAGTTACAGCCTCCACGCCATAGGGAACAAATCAGAAGGTGAACTATCTTAATATGTTCAAGGCATGGTAGATGAGCATCGTGAAGAAGACCTTCAGGCAGGTCATCAAGAAGTACTACATATCAAGATCAAGACCAAAACTATCGGGAAGCAGGCCTTCCCGGGAACAAGCAATATATGCTTACCAGCAAGCGCAGAGCCGGCAAGCCAAGCTCTTCGCCACCGCTCCACGTCAACAACTTATTGATAGATGGTGGGCATGCAAGCGAGTGAATAGAAGTTGTCAAGCTATGTGACAATCCACTGAACAAGAATTACCTTTATTGACACCCGCCCAAGTGTGTGTCAAGGTAATGGGAGGTAGATGGGACAAGTGGTGCAGACGGGACATGACTCTTTCCTGGCATCAAGCGTAGCATGACACCTAACAGCGCATTAAATGTGTTTGTCTTATGCCATCAGTGTTAGGTATGATAACACTATGGCTATTGTCAGCATGTAAAATTATTGTTTTGGCACTGTGGTGACCCCTTGAGCTACAAAAGGAGGGCCATGGCGACATAGAGAGGGATTCGACTCATGTTTAGCTAGTTGCACCTCCGAGCACTCTGCCAGCAAGAATTGCACTCTTGCGACATGACTCTTTTACACATAAATCCACCAAAGCAGGAGTGGGGTTTTACACATCCATTCGGCCTGAACCTGGGTAAAATACTTGTGTGCTGATTGTGGTTGATTGCTCCTCTTTGTGTGTTGCGACGCCCACCACCAAGCCTGGGAAGGAGCCTGTCTCTAGCTCCATATATTGTCATACGTCTACACATAGGAAGAGGGTTAGACTTAAATGTGTTTTTATATGTTATATGATGCTCTCTTTGTGCTTTAGTTCTTATCATTTATGTCAGCATCATTGAATATCAAACCTATCTTAACCGCTATAAAGTAAGACTTGTTGGGAGACAACACAATAGCTATCAATTATGTTTTGGCATGATGGCATGATTATTGCTATTGTATTGATTGTGGTTTTATCTTTTAATTAGTGTTTGTTCCAAGTAAAGCCTTTGGGATGATTTGGATGATAGTTGAATTGATTCTGTGCAAAAACAGAAACTTTTGCGCCCAGTGCATGAATTTTTATTTTTTACTGGAATGTTATCTTCGTCTGAAATTTTTAGATAGTATTAAGATACAAATTATCTACATTTTTCTAACTTTTCAGAATTTTTGGAGTTATAGAAGTATGTTTTTTCCAGATCATTACAGACTGTTCTGTTTTAGACAGATTATTGCATAGTGTGCTTGTTTTACTGATGCAATGGATTATATCAGGGGGTATAAGTCATGGAGAAGCTAGACTACAGTAGGTATTATGCAAGAATAATTATGAATGGGTTTATAACAGTACCTAAGTTTATGGTTTACCGATTATACCAATGGATCTCACGAAGTTTCTGTTGAGTTTTCTGTGCTAAAGTTTTCAAGTTTTGGGTGAGATCATGATGAATGAAGGAATTAGGAGCAGCAAGACCCTAAGTTCGGGGATGCTCGAGGCACACCAAGGTAATATTCAAGGAAGACCCAAGCATCTAAGCTTGGGGATGCCCCGGATGGCATCCCCTCTTTCGTCTACAATTCATCGTATGTTACTAGGAGCTATATTTTTATTCATCACATGGTATGAGTTTTACTTGGAGTGTCTTGTGCCATAGTTTTATTTTGTTTGCTTGCTAGTTTGCCACAATCATTGTTTGCTAGACACACCTTTTGAGAGAGACACATATTCATCATGATTTATTAGAATACTTTATGTGCTTAGCTTATATTTATTGAGTTATGCAATTGCTCATATGCTTCACTTATATCTTTAGAGCATGGTGGTGGCTATATTTTATAGAAATAATTTGCACTCTCATGCTTCACTTATATATTTTTGAGAGTCTTTTAGATAGGACATGGTAATCTGCACGTGTTATATGATTGGTCTAAAAATGATAGGTATAAAAGAATGGTATAATAAAAACTTTCGTGTAGATCACTGAATATGATAAGTTTGATTCTTTGCAATAGTTTTGCGAGATAAAGATGGTAATATGTGGGTGTAATAGTTGATTATCATGGTTTAGTAGAAATATCGATGTTAAAGTTTGTGATTCCCAAAGCATGCACGTATAGTCTTCAGATTTGCGATGAAGTTGGAGCATGACTTATTATTGATTGTCTACCTTATGAGTGGCGGTCAGGGACGAGCAATGGTCTTTTCCTCCCAATCTACCCCCCTAGGGGTATGAAAGGTCATGCTTTGCGTCGAGGGCTAATAAACTTTTGCAATAAGTACTTGAGTTCTTTATGACTAATGTGATGTTCTTGGACTTGAGGACTTCCATCTATCCATATTTTGCTAGCCTCTTCAGTATCGCGCATTGCCCTTTCTCACCTCGAGAGTCAGTGCAAGCTTCGCCGATGCATCCAAACCCCGTGATATGACACGCTCTATCACACATAATCCTCATACATCCTTCCTAAAAATAGCCACCACACCTACCTATCATGGCATTTCCATAGCCATTCCGAGATATATTGCCATGCAACTTCCACCGTTACTAGTCACATGACATGTGTGTTCCTCATCATATTGCTCTGCATGATCATAGAGCTGACATGATATTTGTGGCAAAGCCACCATTCATCATTGTTATACAAGTTACGCTAGATCATTGCACATCCTGGTACACTGCTAGAGGCATTCATATAGGGTCATATTCCTTTTTAGTTTTATCGACTTGTAAGTAAATAAAAGTATGATTATCATCCTTATTAGAGCATTGTTCAGGTGAGGTAAAGAATGATGGAGACTGATGAGTCCTCAAAAAAGTGGGGATGAGGTTCATAATATTGTTCTAAAAAATGAGAGAAAAAGAGAGAAGGGGCAATGCTACTATCCTTTTACCACACTTGTGCTTCAAAGTGGCACCATGTTCTTCATATAGAGACTCTCCATATTTATCACTTTCATATACTAGTGGGATTTTTACATTATAGAACTTGGATTGTATATTCCGATGACGGGCTTCCTCAAATGCCCGAGGTCCTCATGAACAAGCAAGTTGGATGCACACCCACTTAGTTTTCATAGCGAGCTCTCATACAGTTATAGCTCTAGTGCATTAGTTGCATGGCAATCTCTACTCCCACATTGACATCAATTGTAAGGCCTCTCCATTGCCGAACGATCAGCCGCGTCGGTGTGAGACTTTCTCTATTTTTGTCTTCCCTTATGAACCCCCGTCATCATTTTATTTGCCATCCAAAGTGCCAGTCCTTGACTCACGCTCGAGTATTGCGTGAAAGTTGAAAAGGCTGAAGCGAGAAAACGTATGATTTGATTACTCATCGTGTCATCGAGGTCGTTCATGATTAATATTTTGTGTTAGGAAGACTAAGCATTCTAAGCTATATGATTTTGTAGGGATAGCGTTCTTTTAGCATTGGTTTTTTTTGAAAGGGCGTGATTGTTTGCTAGTATGTCTGAGTATTGATGTCTTTATTTCAAATGATAGACTATTGCCCTGAATCATTTGTATCCTAATATTCATACAGAGAGAAGATTACATGATAAACATGCTAGGTAGCATTCAACGTCAATAATTCTGTTTTTATCATTCTCCTACTCGAGGACGAGCAGGAATTAAGCTTGGGGATGTTGATACGTCTCCAACGTATCTATAATTTTTATTTTTCATGCTATTATATTATCAATCTTATATACTTTATATGTAATTTTATATCATTTTCGGGAACTAACCTATTAACCTAGTGCCTAGTGTTAGTTGTTGTTTTCTGCTTGTTTTTGGTTTTACAGAAACCTATACCAAATAGTGTCCAATCACGACGAAACTTTTTGCCAATTTTTCTGGACCCGAAGAGACCCTAGAAGCTTTGAGGGAGGATCAGAAGACCTATGAGGAGAAGGGAAGACAATAGGGCACGCCCTTGGGGGGAGGGTAGGCGCACCCGGATGTCTTGTGGGCCCCTCGTGGATTCGTCTAGCCTAACTCCAGCGGTATAAATTCCCAAATATTGCAAAACCCCCAGAAGCACCAACGAAACAACTTTTCCACCGCCGCAAGTCTCTGTTCTTCCGCGATCCCATCTGGAGGCCTTCGTCGGTACTCTGCCAGAGGGGGAATCAATCACGGAGGGCTTCTCCATCAAACTTGCTGCACCTCCGATGATGTGTGAATTGTTCCTGAAGGAAATATGCCCTAGAGGCAATAATAAAGTTGTTATTTATATTTCCTTATATCATGATAAATTTTTATTATTCATGCTAGAATTGTATTAACCGGAAACTTAGTACATGTGTGAATACATAGACAAACAGAGTGTCCGTAGTATGCCTCTACTTGACTAGCTCGTTAATCAAAGATGGTTAAGTTTCCCAGCCATAGACATGTGTTGTCATTTGATGAACGGGATCACATCATTAGAGAATGATGTGATGGACAAGACCCATCCGTTAGCTTAGCACTATGATCGTATAGTTTTATTGCTAATGCTTTCATCATGACTTATACATGTTCCTCTGACTATGAGATTATGCAACTCCCAAATACCGGAGAAACACCTTGTGTGCTATCAAACGTCACAACGTAGCTGGGTGATTATAAAGATGCTCTACAGGTGTCTCCGATGGTGTTTGTTGAGTTGGCATAGATCAAGATTAGGATTTTTCACTCAGTGTATCGGAGAGGTATCTCTGGGCCCACTCGGTAATGATCATCACTATAAGCCTTGCAAGCAATGTGGCTAATGAGTTAGTTATGGGATGATGCATTACGGAACGAGTAAAGAGACTTGTCGGTAACGAGATTGAACTAGGTATGATGATACCGACAATCGAATCTCGGGCAAGTAACATACCGATGACAAAGGGAACAACGTATGTTGTTATGCGGTTTGACCGATAAAGATCTTCGTAGAATATGTAGGAGCCAATATGAGCATCCAGGTTCCGCTATTGGTTATTGACCGGAGATGTGTCTCGGCCATCTCTACATAGTTCTCGAACCCGTAGGGTCCGCACGCTTAATGTTCGATGACGATTTGTATTATATGAGTTATGTGATTTGGTGACCGAATGTTGTTCGGAGTCCCGGATGAGATCACGGACATGACGAGGAGTCTCGAAATGGTCGAGAGGTAAAGATTCATATATAGGACGATAGTATTCGGACACCGGAAGTGTTCTGGGGGTACCGGGTACGTATCGGGTCACTGGAAGGGGTTCCGGGCACCCCCCCCCCCCCCGGCAAAGATATGGGCCTTATTGGGCCAAGGGCGGGATGGACCAGCCCCTAGTGGGCTGGTGCGCCCCATATATGCCAAATAGGAGGAGAAGGAAGGAGGGGAAGAGAGAAAGGAAAGAGGAGGATTCGGCCTCCCCTTCCCTTCTCTCCCCCTCTCTTTCCTTCTCCCTCCAACACTTTTGGAAGGGGGGAGGCCGAATTGGACAAGGCCCCCAAGTAGGATTCCTCCTACTTGGGCGCACCCTTGCTGCTCCCCTCCCGCTCCCACCTATATATACATGGGGAGGGGCGCCTAGAACACACAACAAACATTGTTAGCCGTGTGCGGCGCCCCCTCCACAGTTTACGCCTCCGGTCATATTCACATAGTGCTTAGGCGAAGCCCTACGCGGATTACTTCACCATCACCATCACCACGCCGTCGTGCTAATGGAACTCTCCCTCGACACTTTGCTGGATCAAGAGTTCGAGGGAAGTCATCGAGCTGAACGTGTGCAGAACTCCTAGGTGCCGTACGTTCGGTGCTTGATCGGTCGGATCGTTAAGACGTTCGACTACATCAACCGCGTTACTAAACTCTTCCGCTTTCGGTCTATGAGGGTACGTGGACACACTCTCTCCGCTAGTTGCTATGCTTCTCCTAGATAGATCTTGCGTGATCGTAGGCAATTTTTTTGAAATACTACGTTCCCCAATAGTTCCCATAAGACCTATGGTTCCATAGTGATTACCTAGATGGCTTTCTCTCTCTCTCTCTCTCTCTCTCTCTCTCTCTCTCTCTCTCTTTGATTTTCAATACAATTTTGTCCTCGGAATTCTATCTGATGTAATCTTCTTTTGCGGTGTGTTTGTTGGGATCCGATGAATTGTGGGTTTATGATCAGATTATTCATTAAAAATAATTGATTCTTTTCTGAAATTTATTATGTGTGACTGTTATAGCTTTGTATTTCTCTCCGATCTATCTGTTTGGTTTGGCCAACTAGATTGATTTATATTTAGTGGGAGAGGTGCTTTGTAGTAGGTTGAATCTTACGGTGTGGATGTGGATGAGTGGCCTGCCGCCGGGGGCCTAGGCGGTAGGCTGTTATACCCTACCACCGGGGGCTCTAGCGGTAGGAAAAGGGGTCAGATATCGAATTTTTTTGAGACCGGAATCAAATCCAGCTAAACTATATAAAAAGGATCAGAACACCAAATTTGGCCTCCCCACACCCTGGGAATTTCGCTCCATCATCGAGTGGCACTAGATGGGTTGGTCACGCTTTGCTGCGCCGTTGATGTTGTTGGGATTCTTAAATTACTTTACTCACTCAATTTCAAAATATATGGTGTATTTTCTTTTTGTTAAGTCAAACTTCCTTATGTTTGATCAAATTGTAGAGAAATATATCAAAATTCATATTATCAAATCGGTGTTATTAGATTCATCATTGAATGAATTTTCATATATTTTTGTTTAATATTGTGGATGTCGATATTTTTCGATCTAAACTTCGTCGAAGTTAAAGAAATTTGACTTTCCAAAAAACAAATACCACTTATATTTTGACACTCATGGAATACTTAGTTTGGCTGGTGGGGGAGATGATGAAGTGTGTTTTATATTTATTTATAATGCGGTTATTTGGTGGGCCTTTCGCGGTGTGATTCTGGGTTATCTGCTAATTAACCCATATTTATGTTTGGAAATTTTTGCATCGGTGGTTGCATGTACTATATTCGTGCTATAGTATCACATGGTGACGCTTTTTCTGAGGTGATGGGACTCTACGAGGGGCTGATATGTTTTTATAGGCCGGTTGTTGATGATTGATTTGAGAAATTATTGGCATGATCAAAATTGTAAACCAAATTTAAAATTGAATATCTCAATCGAATGAAAGAGTTTTAAAATTAGTGAACATAGAGAATAATAAAATAATTAAATGGGAGAGCTCCTTGAGAAATTGTTGACCCGGTCAAAATCGGGTGACCCAATTCTAAATTGAAGCCTCAATTGATTGTGAAGCTTTCAAAATTAGGAAGCATACTGTATTGTCTAAAAAATTGAATGAGAGTTTTTTAAGAAATTGTTGACCCAGTCAAAGTTGGGTGATCAGATTCCAATTGGAGACCCCAATTGATTGTGAGACCTCCAATCCTAGGGAGCATCATATTTATCCAACATCAATCATATTTATCAAACATCAATGAACCATTCAAATAAAACTATAAACATGAACTAGGGTTCGTCTACAAACTATATAGACTCAATAAACTAGTTGCTACAAAATGAACTAGGGTTCGTCTTCAACCACCCACGTCATATTTAATCAAACTAAAACAAAACTAGGATCAACAAAAATTCAAACTACTAGATGAACTAGGGTTCATCTTGTGCTAAATAATGCATCAAAACGATAACTTTTTTACTAAAACTACTTGGAGGGATTGAGAGAGCTTACTTCTCTCGTTGTGGAGCCATTTAGGTCCGCAAGAACAGTGGAGATCGGAGGGGGGAGTGGAGGGGATGAGAGAGGAGCCTCCTCGCTGTTCTTGCGGCGGTAGGGAAGAAGATGAGGGTTGGCTACATGGGTGGGCCCCCTGCACCGGCCCCCGTGGCATATAACTACTCATAGCCTACCGCCAGGGTCTCCGGCGGTAGGGTAAAACAACTTACCGCCAAAGGCCTCGGTGGTAGGGTTGACGGCAGAGACCAAAGATCGTTTACTTGTGCTGATGTAGATGAGTGGCCTGCCGCCGGGGGCCTAGGCGGTACGCTGTTATACCCTACCGCCGTGGGCCCTAGCGATAGGAAAAGGGGTCAGATATCGAATTTTTTTGAGAACGGAATCAAATCCAGCTAAAATATATAAAAAGGATCAGAACACCAAATTTGGCCTCCCCGCAGCCTGGGAATTTCGTTCCATCACCGAGTGGCACTAGATGGGTTGGGCGCGCTTTGTTGCGCCGTTGATGTTGTTGGGATTCTTAAATTACTTTACTCACTCAAAGTTTGAATTTGGTCTCCTTCAGTACTTGTGGTTAGCCACTAATGATGATGTGATCATCGACAAAATATGTGTACGTACATGTCAAGTTGATAGTGGGATGCAGAATAATCCTGATGAAACCTACTTCATCTAATCAGGTTACACATGGAACATTTCGGCGGTTTCTGTTACAAGAAAAGTAGTGCAAGAAATCACAATTATATATACTGTAAGGCAAGTGTATTGAAAACATAATATATGGTGTATTTTCTTTTTGTAAAGTCAAACTTCCTTATGTTTGATCAAATTGTAGAGAAATATATCAAAAATCATATTATCAAATCGGTGTTATTAGATTCATCATTGAATGAATTTTCATATATTTTTGTTTAATATTGTGGATGTCGATATTTTTCGATCTAAACTTCGTCAAAGTTAAAGAAATTTGACTTTCCAAAAAACTAATACCACTTATATTTTGACACTCATGGAATATTTAGTGTGGCTGGTGGGGGAGATGATGAAGTGTGTTTTATATTTATTTATAATGCGGTTATTTGGTGGGCCTTTCGCGGTGTGATTCTGGGTTATCTGCTAATTAATCCATATTTATGTGGGGAAATTTTTGCATCGGTGGTTGCATCTACTATATTCGTGCTATAGTATCACATGGTGACGCTTTTTTCTAGGTGATGGGACTCTGCAAGGGGTTGATATGTTTTTATAGGCCGGTTGCTGCTGATTGATTTGAGAAATTGTTGGCATGATCAAAATTGTAAACCAAATTCAAAATTGAATATCTCAATCGAATGAAAGAGTTTTAAAATTAGTGAACATGGAGAATTAATGAAATAATTAAATGGGAGAGCTCCTTGAGAAATTGTTGACCCGGTCAAAATCGTGTGGCCCAATTCTATATTGAAGCCTCAATTGATTGTGAAGCTTTAAAAATTTGGAAGCATACTTTATTGTCTAAAATATTGAATGAGAGAGTTTTAAGAAATTGTTGACCTGGTCAAAGTTGGGTGATCAAATTCCAATTGGAGACCCCAATTGATTGTGAGGCCTCCAATCCTAGGAAGCTTAGTGATATACTCCCTTCGTTCGGAATTACTTGTTGCAGAAATGGATGTATTTAGATGTATTTAAGTTCTAGATACATCCATTTCCGAGACAAGTAATTCCGAACGGAGGGAGTAGTATATACACCACTAAACTTGCTAAGACGGCAACAAGCTCTGACACGTTCACTGTCGCCTCCTCTTCATCAAAAAAAGAAAGATAGGGTTTTTGCTTCTCGTGTAGCGACCAGACCTCAAATGGTCTGTGCTGCTGTGCACCAGTGTCATCCCTGGATCAGTAATGCTGACACGCACAGTACAAACGGAGGATTTATAACAGAGTAGCAATCACACACTTATTACATCGAATATCTCCAAAGAGATTAAGTATGATAAATATGGCTTAAGGCCATCTAAATACGATAACAGCGGAAGACTTAGAAGATAAGTGAGTCCATCAACTCCAGCGGCATCACTGAGTATAAGACCATGACCTAAGGCACCTTACTCGTCGTCTGAAAAGTCTGCAACATGAAACGTTGCAGCCCAAAAAGGGTCAGCACATAGAATATGCTGGCAAAGTAGCACATAGAGAATAATGAACAATAATAATGCTATACTACATGCATATATGGCTGGTGGAAAGCTCTATGGTTAAGTTTTATGCGAAAAGCCAATTTTTCCCTACTTCAAAGGAATAAATTTTATTTAACTATCATGGTGGTTGTGAAACATTGAGATGGTTGACAGCATCTCAATCCCAATTAAAAAAGTCATCATTAACCCAACAAAATTAATTAAAAGTAACATGGTGATGAGATTCAAATGATAATCCAGGTACTAGATACTCAAATTGTCCATAACCGGGGACACGGCTAACCATGATTAGTTTGTACACTCTGCAGAGGTTTGTGCACTTTTCCCCACAAGACTCGATCGCCTCCGCTTGATTCTCGCACTGCAAGATGTTTGAGAAACGGATGACCGAGACACAGTCTTTCCGAAACAATCACTCTTTACTCTGGGTGGACCGGTACACCTACTTTCCCCTACATCTGCTAGCCCACCTCTTCAAGAGATCATGTAACCTACTCAACTATGCTAGAGCCCATAATAGCTTGTGGCTGCACACGGAAGTTTCTAGCATGAATAATCTTATGATCCCTTTGAGCCTGGGTGGCGGTCCTTATACAAACAGGCAACACTGGGTTCTCCAGGTGCCTCAATCCACCCAGATGTGAGTTTTAGTTGCCACCTTAGGTAAACCATTATTAACAATCTCACATCTGTCATGAATATCTCTCAAACCCAATCCACGTCTACGAGCATAGCATGGCAATATAATAGCAACGTAGAAGTAACTCCCAAGGGTTTGATAAAAGAACAGGTAATAGGTACTACCTCAACTACTTCCCAATACCCACAATTTAATTAGATCCTAATCATGCAATGTTTGAGGAATAGATCTAATGCAATAAAAAAACTGGGTATGGAAGGTATGATCAAAGTGTTACTTGCCTTGCTGATGATCCGCAAAACCTAGCGATTCGAAGTAACAAGCGGCACACTCCGGGTACTCTATCGCAAACAAACAAGCAGACAATCAGTACTCATCTAATGCACAGGTAAAACTCGAATGAAAGATCCAACCAGAAAGTTCAACTTAAGAACTCCGGTTTGCAAAAAGAATCAACTCGAACGAAGCAACGAAAGTCAAACTGCGAAAGAAACAAGCTTCGTTTACTAATCTGGATCTAGGTCAAATTTTACAGTAGCAAAAACTTGTTTGAGTAAGTTAAACGGAAAGAGAATTTTGAGACGAAACTCTAGGCGCTTGAATCGCCTGATTCCGATAAACGAGCGAAAAGTTAAACAGAAACAAAGATTCGATCAGAAATCGAATCTGAGATAATCGCGAAAAAAATCCGATGAAAAAGAAAACGGACGAACGGTTAAAGAACGGATGTTCGTTAACAGAGAAAAACTGACGAACGCGTTCGTTAAAACGAACGTGTCGGTGAACGCTCGCAAAATAACAAAACCAAAAAAAACCAATCTAGGTTTTTTTTTAAAACGAACCTTTTTTTTAAAACAAAACCGGCAACGAACGGCGGCGAGGTACCTCGTCGGGGCGGGCTCCGGCGGGGCTTGGCCGGCTCCGGCGAGGGCGGCGGGGTGCTCGGGTGCTCGGGGGGAAGGCGAGCGGCGGCGAGGGGCAGCAAACGGCGGCG
>NC_057808.1:240474624-240482634 GCF_018294505.1 Triticum aestivum | reverse complement strand
GTGCGGGCGGCGGGGTGAGAGGAGGAGAAAAGGGGGGGTATAAATAGGAGGGGGGTCCGGCGGCTTGGGGAGGGGGCAAACCAAGCGGGGGCGGCTCCCGTGTCCGCCATGGACACGGCGCGGCGGCGGGGGCGTGCTGGGGAAGGAGATCCCGCGGGCGGCTGGGCCTCGGCTGGGCTTCGGCCCGGCGGGCGCGCGCAATTTTTTTTTTAAATATGTTCCGCGGAAAATTTCGTAGAAAAATAAATAAAAGTCCAAAAAAGATAAAACAAATTTTCCCCGTCTAGTTAGAAAATCTAGAATAGGGTGAACATTTTTTTGACACAAAATAAATTTTTGAAAACATGCAATATTTTTATAATGCAATAAAATTGCAAATAAAATCCGAATAAATTCCAATAAATGATTTTAACACTTTTCCTCCAGTATTTCAATTGTTTTGGAGAAGTCATATTTTCTCCTCTCGTTTATTTTTAAAAATGAAATATTTTTCCGGAGAGAAAATAATTAAAACCAAAATCCTCGTTTTATAATTTGATGAAAATCAAATATGAAAATTCGAGAAAATCCCCAACTCTCTCCGAGGGTCCTTGAGTTGCTTAGGATTTATCGAGGATTTGTCAAAATGCAATAAAATATGATATGCAATGATGATCTATGTATAACATACCAAATTGAAAATTTGGGATGTTACAAACCTACCCCCCTTAAGAGGAATCTCGCCCTCGAGATTCGGGTTGGCTAGAAAACAGGTGGGAGTGGTCCTTCCGTAGATCTTCCTCTCGCTCCCAGGTGGCTTCATCTTCCGTGTGGTGACTCCACTGGACTTTGCAAAACTTGATAACCTTACTGCGGGTAACTCGGCTGGCATACTCAAGAATCTTAACTGGTTTCTCCTCATAGGTCAAATCACTTTCCAGCTGAATCGCTTCCAGTGGCACAGTATCTCTCAATGGTATCTCAGCCATCTCTGCGTGGCACTTCTTCAACTGAGAAACGTGCAATACATCATGAACTCCAGACAATCCTTCGGGCAATTCCAGCTTGTAAGCAACTTCTCCCATACGTTCCACAACTCTGTATGGTCCGATAAAACGGGGCGCTAACTTTCCTTAACTCCAAAGCGCTTCACTCCTCGAAGTGGTGATACTCGAAGATACACTCTGTCTCCGACTTCGTGAACTGTCTCCTTTCGTTTAGAATCAGCATAACTCTTCTGCCTGGACTGGGCTACCTTGAGCCTATCGCGAATTAACCTCACCTTCTGTTCAGACTCCTTAATCAAATCTGGTCCAAACAACTGACAGTCTCCAACTTCGTCCCATAACAACGGTGTTCTACACCTCCTTCCGTACAAAGCTTCGAAAGGGGCCATCTTCAAACTGGTTTGATAACTGTTGTTATACGAAAACTCCGCATATGGAAAATTGTCGTCCCAACTAGATCCATAATCTAGTGCACAAGCTCTCAACATGTCCTCCAAAATCTGGTTGACTCTCTCGGTCTGTCCATCTGTCTGTGGGTGAAAAGTTGTACTAAATTCCAGCCTGGTTCCCAATGTTTCATGTAACTGCTTCCAAAACTTCGAGGTAAATTGGGTTCCTCTGTCTGATACAATGGTCCTCGGAACTCCATGCAAACATACGATCCTGGTCATGTATATCTTTGCCAACTTAGCACTGGTGTAAGTGGTCTTCACTGGAATGAAATGAGCCGCTTTCGTCAAACGGTCGACTACAACCCATATTGAGTCATAGCCTGAACGAGTCCTGGGTAATCCTGTGATAAAATCCATGCCTATTTTATCCTACTTCCATTCGGGTATCGGCAATGGTTGTAGCAATCCTGCTAGCTTCTGATGCTCTGCCTTCACTCTCTGACACACATCACAAACTGCTACATACTCTGCAATATCCTTCTTCATTCCGGTCCACCAGAAAGTATTCTTCAGATCCAAATACATCTTGGTATTCCCTGGGTGAATTGAGTACGGTGAATCATGGGCTTCTTGCAAAATCAACTTCCTGATCTCCGGATTATTCGGCACATATACGCGGTCCTCAAACCATAAGGTATCGTGCTCATCCTCACAAAATCCCTTGGCTTTTCCTTTGCTCATCTTCTCCTTTATCTCTTCAATCTCCTTGTCTGTCTTCTGAGCTTCTCTGATCCTTTCCATCAAGGGGGTAGACTGAATCTCCAATGTCGCTAAATAGCCTCTTGGGACTATCTCCAAACATAGCTCGCGAAGGTCCTCGGCTAACTCCTTGTAACTCTCCTGTCATGAGGGTGTTGACATAACTTTTGCGGCTCAACGCGTCTGCTACTACGTTAGCCTTTCCTGGGTGATAATGCAATCTCATATCATAGTCCTTAATGAGCTCCAACCATCTCCTCTGTCTGAGATTTAACTCCTTTTGCGTGAAAATATACTTCAAACTCTTGTGATCCGTATACACCTCACAATGGTTTCCGATGAGAAAATGTCTCCATGTCTTCAATGCATGCACCACGGCTGCTAACTCCAAATCATGCGTAGCATAATTCTTCTCATGGGGTTTAAGTTGTCGTGAAGCATATGACACAACTCTTCCCTCCTGCATAAGCACTGCTCCAAGTCCTCGACGAGAAGCGTCGCAATAAACTTCATAGTCCTTGCGTTGATCTGGCAGAATCAACACTGGTGATGTAACCAATCGTTTCTTCAACTCTTGGAAACTAGCTTCACATTCCTCAGTCCAATTGAATTTGGTGTCCTTCTTCAATAGCTCAGTCATGGGCTTAGCAATCCTTGAGAAATTCTCGATGAATCTCCGGTAGTATCCTGCAAGTCCAAGAAAACTCCGGATTTCTCCAACTGTCGTGGGTGATTCCCAACTTGTCACTGTGTCAACCTTGGCAGGGTCTACTGCTATTCCTTCTCCAGAAATAACATGTCCAAGGAATCCAACTTCCTTCAGCCAAAATTCACATTTGCTGAACTTGGCATATAACTGATGTTCTCTGAGCTTCTCAAGTACCAATCGTAAATGCTCCTCATGCTCTTCCTCATTCTTGGAAAAGACTAGAATGTCGTCAATGAACACCACGACGAACTTATCCAAAAACTCCATAAACACTTTGTTCATCAGGTTCATAAAATAGGCAGGTGCGTTAGTCAGACCAAATGACATAACGGTATACTCATACAGTCCATATCTGGTGGTAAAAGCCGTCTTAGGTATATCCTGCTCTCGAATCTTTAACTGATGGTATCCTGATCGTAGATCGATCTTGGAAAATACTTTAGCTCCTTGTAGGCGGTCAAACAAATCATTGATCATCGGCAACGGGTACTTGTTCTTGATGGTCACTTCATTCAATCCACGGTAATCAACAACCATCCTCAGTGATCCATCTTTCTTCTCCACTAGTAGTACTGGTGATCCCCAAGGTGACGAACTTGGGCGAATATAGCCTTGATCCAGTAACTCCTTGATCTGCTTCTTAATTTCCTCCAAATCCTTTGCGGGCATCCTGTACGGTCTCTTAGATATTGGCCCTGTGCCTGGCAAAAGTTCAATCAAGAACTCAATGTCTGTATCTGGTGGCATGCCTGGCAACTCTTCTGGAAATACATCCGGATAATCCTTCACCACTGGTACTTCCTCCTGTACAACTCCTGATAAGGAATTCACTTGAGTCCTCTTCGGCATATGCCGGGATACATACTTGATCCTTTTTCCTTCTGGGGTGGTAAGCAAAATCGTCTTGTTGGCACAATCGATGTTTCCTCCATACAACGATAGCCAATCCATTCCCAAAATCACATCCAAACCTTGCGACTCCAAAACTATGAGGTCTGAGGGGAAAACATGCCTACCAATGGCCAATGGTATCTGAAAACATCCTTGGCATGCCATATACTCTGCTCCTGGCGAGGTTACTAACATAGGGGTTTTGAGAACTTGGGTGGACATCTTAAACTTATTCACAAATCCCCTTGATATGTATGAATGCGATGCACCAGTATCGAAAAGAACGGTTGCAGTAAATGACTTAACCAAAAACTTACCTATTACTGCATCCGGCTGAGCTTCAACCTCCTCCACGCTCACGTGGTTCACATGTCCTTTGTTGAACGGGTTCGGCTTCTTCCCAGAGCTTCCATTGCCATTTCCATTTTGGGCTTCAGTACAATCAGTTGCATAGTGTCCAGTCTTCTGGCACTTGAAACAAGTAATGTGACTTAGATCCCTCTTGGTTGGGGTAGATGGGTTGGTGCGGTTCTGTCCGTTGGTTCCTCCATTCCCATTACCATTCTTGGAGCCATTATGGTTGTGCGAACTACCTCCTCCATGGGTATGCTGAAACTGTCCTCCCGGCTTCGGGGTAAATCATGGCTTCTGCTGAGCTCCAGAATTGTACTTCCCTTGTCCATACTTCCTCTTACGATTTTCAATCTGCTGTTGCTTCCCTTCAATCATGAGAGCTCTATCTACCAGCTCCTGGTAGTTGTTGAAGGTTGCTACCATCAACTGCATACTCAGTTCATCATTCAGTCCTTCCAAAAATGTCTCCTGCTTGGCAGCATCTGTAGCAACGTCATCTGGTGCATAACGTGCTAACTTACTGAAATCCTCCACATACTGGCCTACGGTGCGTCCTCCTTGGCGTAGGTTGCGAAACTCACGCTTCTTCATAGCCATAGCTCCTGCTGAAACATGAGCTGTACGGAAAGCTTGCTGAAACTGGTCCCATGTGACAGTGTCAATAGGGTGCATGGCTGTATAATTCTCCCACCATGATGCTGCGGGTCCATCAAGCTGATGTGCGGCAAAACGCACTCTTTCCGCATCTGTGCATCCTGCAGTGGTCAACTCCCTTCCAACTTTGCGGAGCCAATCATCTGCAACAATCGGCTCGGTGCTACTGGAAAACACCGGCGGGTTTAGCCTTAAGAAACGGGCTAAGTGATCAACAGGTGGTGGTGGCGGTGGGTTGTTGTTGTTGCCTTGGTTCTGCACTAACACTTGCATCAGGGCATTCTGTTGCTGAATCAACTGGGTGATTTCCGGTGGGAAAACAAATCCGTTGTCGCGTCTCGGAGGCATCTGATAGGTTAGAAAAGATGAGAGTTAAGAATAGAATGAGGTCTAGAGAGAAAACACTACCCATATGCTCATGAGACAAATACAATCAATATCACTCAATCAATTCAAACAAGGCATAACAATCGATCTAACTAGCGTTACAAAGTGCTTGAACTATACTATTAAATGGGGGAAAACTACTACTGATATGGTGGTCTACTAGAAATTCTGATCCGTTGAAGACTCCATGATGTCTGCTCCAGCTTCGTCAACAAAGTCATCTTCACTTGGTTCCGAGTCAGTGTCGTCGATGATGATGTAGTTATCCGGGCAAGTGCATTCGTCAACTTCTGCTTTTGGCACTGGATTTCCCATGAATACTCCAATCTTCTTCTCCAGGTCGTCATTCTTCCCTACTAGTGCGATGATTTCCTCCATATAATCCTCGCGTGTAGCCTTGAGTTCTTCCTCCAGCTCCTTGATCTTCGTCAATGCCTTCTTCAGTTCTTCCTTGTCCGTGCACATCTGGTTCTCCTGGTGACGAATATGTTGGTTCTGCTCCTGGATGAAAGCTGCAATTGATCCATCCTTCTTGGTTCTGATCATCTCCCATTGCGCGTCTCGGCGTCCACAAATCTGATAAATTGTATCCTTAAGCTCCTGGTGGTAGACTTCTCCAATGCGTCCCATAGCGATGTGTGCGGCCATGCTCTTCCCTAAACTCCAAGTTGGTGCTTCGAAAACCAATCTTATGGGTTCAGTAACTGGCACAAACGTCCTTCCTGGAATGTGAACTTGAATCTTCCAGCTCTCCTCTTCGGGTAATGTGGCGTTGTAGGTTCCGGTGATGCTTGGTATTCCTATGTTCAAATACTTAGTGGCTTCCTTCAAGTGTCGACCAAAAGGCGTGTCTTCATCTGGTTGCATGAACTTGCTCCTTGCATCCGCCATTCCTAAAAGAGTAGAAAGTGGAGAGGGGTCAGAAATGAGAAGAGAGAAGCTTTCTAGGGCTTAAGCTTAGTGGTCGTGTCCTACAGTCAGCGTGTGCTCTGATACCACCTTTGTAGTGACCAGACCTCAAATGGTCTGTGCTGTTGTGCACCAGTGTCATCCCTGGATCAGTAATGCTGACACGCACAGTACAAACGGAGGATTTATAACAGAGTAGCAATCACACACTTATTACATCGAATATCTCCAAAGAGATTAAGTATGATAAATATGGCTTAAGGCCATCTAAATACGATAACAGCGGAAGACTTAGAAGATAAGTGAGTCCATCAACTCCAGCGGCATCACTGAGTATAAGACCACGACCTAAGGCACCTTACTCGTCGTCTGAAAAGTCTGCAACATGAAACGTTGCAGCCCGAAAACGGGTCAGCACATAGAATATGCTGGCAAAGTAGCACATAGAGAATAATGAACAATAATAATGCTATACTACATGCATATATGGCTGGTGGAAAGCTCTATGGTTAAGTTTTATGCGAAAAGCCAATTTTTCCCTACTTCAAAGGAATAAATTTTATTTAACTATCATGGTGGTTGTGAAACATTGAGATGGTTGACAACATCTCAATCCCAATTAAAAAAGTAATCATTAACCCAACAAAATTAATTAAAAGTAACATGGTGATGAGATTCAAATGATAATCCAGGTACTAGATACTCAAATTGTCCATAACCGGGGACACGGCTAACCATGATTAGTTTGTACACTCTGCAGAGGTTTGTGCACTTTTCCCCACAAGACTCGATCGCCTCCGCTTGATTCTCGCACTGCAAGATGTTTGAGAAACGGATGACCGAGACACAGTCTTTCCGAAACAATCACTCTTTACTCTGGGTGGACCGGTACACCTACTTTCCCCTACATCTGCTAGCCCACCTCTTCAAGAGATCATGTAACCTACTCAACTATGCTAGAGCCCATAATAGCTTGTGGCTGCACACGGAAGTTTCTAGCATGAATAATATTATGATCCCTTTGAGCCTGGGTGGCGGTCCTTATACAAACAGGCAACACTGGGTTCTCCAGGTGCCTCAATCCACCCAGATGTGAGTTTTAGTTGCCACCTTAGGTAAACCATTATTAACAATCTCACATCTGTCATGAATATCTTTCAAACCCAATCCACGTCTACGAGCATAGCATGGCAATATAATAGCAACGTAGAAGTAACTCCCAAGGGTTTGATAAAAGAACAGGTAATAGGTACTACCTCAACTACTTCCCAATACCCACAATTTAATTAGATCCTAATCATGCAATGTTTGAGGAATAGATCTAATGCAATAAAAAAACTGGGTATGGAAGGTATGATCAAAGTGTTACTTGCCTTGCTGATGATCCGCAAAACCTAGCGATTCGAAGTAACAAGCGGCACACTCCGGGTACTCTATCGCAAACAAACAAGCAGACAATCAGTACTCATCTAATGCACAGGTAAAACTCGAATGAAAGATCCAACCAGAAAGTTCAACTTAAGAACTCCGGTTTGCAAAAAGAATCAACTCGAACGAAGCAACGAAAGTCAAACTACGAAAGAAACAAGCTTCGTTTACTAATCTGGATCTAGGTCAAATTTTACAGTAGCAAAAACTTGTTTGAGTAAGTTAAACGGAAAGAGAATTTCGAGACGAAACTCTAGGCGCTTGAATCGCCTGATTCAGATAAACGAGCGAAAAGTTAAACAGAAACAAAGATTCGATCAGAAATCGAATCTGAGATAATCGCAAAAAAAAATCCGACGAAAAAGAAAACGGACGAACGGTTAAAGAACGGATGTTCGTTAACAGAGAAAAACCGACGAACGCGTTCGTTAAAACGAACGTGTCGGTGAACGCTCGCAAAATAACAAAACCAAAAAAAAAACCAATCTAGGTTTTTTTTTAAACGAACCGTTTTTTTTAAAACAAAACCGGCAACGAACGG